>NW_026459959.1:0-66693 GCF_021730395.1 Mercenaria mercenaria | reverse complement strand
TCGAAGCTTTCGAATTTGTCCTAGTACATGTACTACAAACTTCAGCCAACTAATCTTCTATTGTTAACTAATACCACCCAGTGGGGGTGAGCGATGTAAATGTGCTGTTCCAGGTATAGCTTTTAATAGACATGTATTGTGTGTGTGAAATAGAAAAGTTTAAATGACATTCTAAATTGTCGTACTTTTGACTTTTCACAATCGTACTTTCAACTTTTCACCATCGTAGTTTCAAGTTTTCAACATCGTAGTATCGCGTAGTATCGCCGTCCTTACAACCATGCACACAGGTCAGTTTACCATTACACTCAGAATGAAACTGCCGAGTTGTTAAAAAATAAAATAGGTAACCCAATGATTCATAGACAGCAATATCATAATTTCTCTATAAGTGTAACTTACCCGGAAGTATCTCCATTGTTTTGAATCCTTTGCGCATGTGTAACAGGAATGTGATACTACGGTGGAAAAACGTCGACAGTAAGATAGCAAAAACTCGAAACTACGATGGTGAAAAGTCGAAGCTATGATGTTGAAAGTACTTAATGATTTTGAATAATCGCCATGGTAGTTTCATTGTTTCGACTTTCAACATCGTAGTTTCGTGTTTTCATTATCGTTGTTTTTGACGTGTCACCATTGTAGTATCACGTTCCTATTACACATGCACTGAGGATTTAAAACAGTGGATGAATACATATGAAGATATCGTTCTTTCATTGTTTCGAGTTCAAAATATGCGGCGATAGCCCTAACGGAACACCGTGCAAAACAAATAAGAAATAGCAGTGACAGAGACAGTAGCAACATAGTTTACCCAGATCATAACAAATACTTTTCATTAGCTCTTGAAAGAAGGAGCAATATGTAAACAACGGATATTATGTTGATAGATATTATATAAATATCATATGGCAACGTGTGTGACACTGATCTTGTCAAACCGAGGGCAGAATGTCACCTAGGGCGAAAGCTGCCATATGATATATATTTTATTATACCGAAGAAATAGTACGTAAATTATTTTTGATGGTTTTAATTCATTTAATTCAGGTTTCATCTTTAGCGCGGTACTGTGTACACACTGAATAGTGACGTCCACTATTTGTGTACAAGGGAAGCAATCATTTGGCTAATAATTGATTAGAAACAATTAATTGCCCTTATATGACATTCAAAATATCAACACGGTCACATAACATGACAGCCACATTCGCTTGGTCACGTGTCAAAAAGGCTGAAAATGTTTTTGATTGTCAAAATATCTCTTTTTAGGGTAATGGGATTTTATCATTGTAGACAGAAGTGAGGTATGATAATCCATAATAACACACTGTTTTTATTTCATATAATTTGTGAGATATGTTGGTATTACAATGCCATAGGTACAGCTGATCTAAGATCATCATGTTCGTTGCTGAATAATGTTAAGATATCGATATCTAAAATAGCGTAATGTAACACTTTTCAGTTTAATATAGTATTATTCCAATATGGTAGCTACATCTTTCAGAAGATTTCATCCACTCAAGTTCTTAAAGCACTCCAAGTTAACGTGTTTCCGGTGATTTGTTTAAAATAGCTATTCCTTGTAGTATGAAAATGTTACTAATTTTAAAAGTTTTACTCTCTCTACACAAAACCGTACAGCTGTAATCTAAAACAGACAGCGTTTTCCACACTGGATAACCGGCTATCCTGACGCCCGCTGGAAATGTAACCCAGCTGGAAATCGGTAGGTAATGTTTTTCATTTATTTCTATTAAAATGAAGCAAAGTCTTTCAAATCAACTTGACAGTTTTGTCACGGAATGACCATGGCTAACATTTACAATTTCTGGGCCAAGTACGATCGTTATGTTTTGAGTTATTTGCTAACAATTTCTTCAGTTTGAAAAATCGAGCAAAAATCTAAAGTTTTGCGCAAATTGTTTTGTTTATGAACAACCTGTGTAAACTTTTATCATCTGGTTTAACAAATGTGTCCTTTCGGAACACCAGTGTGAATTTTCCGGGTTCTACGTTATTCCTGAAAAAGTATATTAGCCGTTAAATAGGCATGGTCGAAAAAAAAAGGACTGTCGTAAACGGCCGCTAGTGCTGTCGCTGTTAACATTTATAGGCTATGATGATTTTGAATATTTTTGTACGTAAAAAGTACTACTGGTAGTGATTTGACGGAAACGTAATTATTTTTAAAAATGGTACTTTCATTTCAAGAGACTTTAGGACTATATTACTTCACACCCGGGCTGAATTTTAACCTTGTTCACGCGTTCTTGCCATTTTTCCGCCATGCGAAAGCCAACCATATATTGCTTGCAGTTGCACCGAAGCAATATAGTACATATTGCTATTTTGCCAGCTTTTGATGGCTACTACAGATAGTAATTTCACCTCGGGTTTTGCAAGTGCAAATGATTGCTTCTGGTCGTCAGTCCTTTGAATTTCGTTTGAAGAATTCAGTATCTTTAATGAATCCCAAATGCCCGTTCTTGTTTTGAAAAGTGTCTTTAGTGCGGTGCTTGATAGGTGTATAATCTTATTTGCTCATACATAATTATTTAATTGCTCCTAATGTAAATCTGCCATTTTGTTTTATTCATAAATACCTTGTTTACTGATGGTCTAAAACTGCAAGTTGTTGATGTATAGAGGCAAACGATTGAAAATGATTGTTTCAAATCTAAATAAGCAGAACTTTGCAAAATCTCACATGACTGTTAATCAGTTATTTCTTAACATGGCATCCACATGTAGCTTTAATCAACAAATAACAAGGTAGATCGGAACTCTGCTTTGCTTGTGTACGATCTTACACAGTCAGCTATCAAATAAAACCGCATGAAAATAAAAGTTCTACTATACGACACAATATATTTGAAATTTTGTCTATGCATGTAGGAATTGCCAGTCTGACACAAAATACTTATTTATAGCTCTGTGTTAAAGATGTTTTTGTTATACTGACATTGGAGGTGGTCATTTATGAATGGGCCTCACTAATACTTATATCATCGTAAATCAATACTTAAAAATCAGTCCATGCATGTAGAATCAGAGCCCGGACAAGACACTGCGGGCGGACGGGCGGACGGACGAAAGGAACAAAGCAACTTTTAGACCTTCAACCAAAAGGACAATGATAATGAAATCAACTAGAAATTACTCGACATGGCAATAAGGACCATACATAAGCATATACAAACTGTTTACTGACTGCAAGTATACACATTCTACACAAATGAAAGACAAAAGAAATCGCAAAAACACAGACAGACTAAACAGATACAAAATGTACATAAAGAAGAGACACTACGGGGCATATAACATGTCTACAAGACAGTTTTTTACTTTTATACAGCTGCATTCTCGATAGCCGACAGCTGACTTCAACGACTGCCGATTTCAAATACAGCGGCCGTTTTCGACAGTCTTTTTTTCTCGACCATGCCTATTTAACGGCTAATATACTTTTTCAGGAATAACGTAGAACCCGGAAACTTCACACAGGTGGTCCGAAAGGAGACATCTGTTGAACCAGATGATAAAAGTTTTCACAGGATATTCATAAACAAAACAATTTGCGCAAAACTTTGGATTTAGCTCGATTTTTCAAACTGAAGAAATTGTTAGCAAATAACTCAAAACATAACGATCGTACTTGGCCCAGAAATTGTAAATGTAAGCCATGGTCATTCCTTGACAAAACTGTCAAGTTGATTTGCAAGACTTTGCTTCGTTTTAACAGAAATAAATGAAAATTACCTACCGATTTACAGCTGAGTTACATTTCCAGCTGGGTTACATTTCCAGCGGGCGTCAGGATAGCCGGTTATCCAGTGTGTTTTCCATCCTGCCGTTTATTGCCAGTCTTGTTACAGTTTCAGTTTTCTTGATAGTTTTGGTAAATAAGACCTTTTAGAAATTTGTGATTATAAATACCATACCCCAGTATGTAACTGCAAACAAACTGTTTCACGGCGTACATAATATTGCATATCACAGCAAAACTTCCGTTCAAAATACAACACAGTATGTTAAGCAATACAATTATGTATTTCTATAAACATAATTATTATAATCTCTTGTGAAATCAATTAATATTTTCTTTAGTGAACACACAAAGCTATATTTTCTACTTACAGAATGTATATTGATATACAGAATCCATTTTAACGAGCCACGATTACTTAACTTCAAGCACAGTTTTAACCAGAAAAATGTTACATTCTGTTAATGGGTTTTCTTTAATATAGAGAGTAAAAAAAATACCATTATTTTCATTTACTGTTTTGTCTATCTGTTTAAGAGGAATTTTCAATAAAATGTTCATCTTAATTTAGATGGTGTTGTAACACATCTGCAGGAGTAGGGTATGTGTGAATGCCTTATATTAAATTTATAAGTATGGTTTTCATTTACTATAAGTTTATGGTACTATAATAACAATGAATTAAACTTAGAAAAAATTATTTTAAGTGGGAACTTTTATTAGAGTTCAAGACCTTGTAAGCAATTGTACCATAGATGATTTTGAATTCCAGTGAGCATAAACAATTGTCTTCGAAGATAGTGTCCCCCACCTCCCTGCTCTTATGCCTATGTATACTGTATAGGTTATTGTTCATATATTGTAATTATTAATACATTAATTCAGTGAGTCACAATAACCCTATAGAGTCCCCCCTCAAGCAGTGTTATGTAATTATACTATACTATTACAATTATAAAATTTTAAATCTATAAGCAATTTAAAAGCAAAAATATAGCTTTCATAGTAGATTTTTTAAAACAAAATATAGCTGAGCAGGAGCAATATTTTCTTTCACTATGTTAAAGCAAGAACTGTTTTCAAGCAAATCAAAAGTGAAAAGTGCCAGCACACACTATCACCCCCACAAGACAAACTGTATTCAAATTGTTAACCAATTTATATTGACCACTAATTTCCTTGAAAAGATCCCTTTTATATTCCCCAAGTAAGATTCGGATTAGGTTTCGGCTTATTTGGCATATATATGTTTGACCCACCAACCGGTTATAATCAAAGAGACCCACTTATCGGTTCCTACGACATTAGGCTAGTTTCATAGGGGTACCCCCTAGAACATGGAGGAAGTGGTAAAACATAGCTGGATGCCAAAAGACCCAATTTTCAACTGGCCCGACAATCGACTTCGGACCCAATTGTTGACATTCCGAATTAAATAAGACCCTATAACTAACCAAATTTAAAACTATAATGTAAAATAGAAAAAGTGGAAACTCCACAGGTCGCTTAACACAACAAAAACGAAAATAAGTCACAAGTGAGTACTGAAGAGAAACAAAAATATTCACATGTTCTTTTATTGTCATAAAAAGCAACATCAATTTTAAGCAATGCAACTACACCTTTTTTACATTAGAAAAGTTAGATTTATCTCCGTCACGATCATTCCAGTTATGTTACAAGTCGAGTAAAACAAGTAACAGTGTTAGTCGGAACAAACTGTAAAGAGAATGTGTCAATGATAAGTATATGGATGCCATTAAGACAAATGTAATGGAAGGGCAGTTACGGAATTGATAAGTAGAAGTATCAACCATTTATAAAGAAATTAAAATAATCTTATAGATAAGTGTTATTTTCACTTTCTGAAGGAGGTATCAAATCATGAAACACTTACATTCTTTTGAGCTTACCCCTCCGTAACTTACTTCTATAACTATATTCAAAATTAGGCATTCATTGATTAAAGTTAACTACTTCCTTGATTCTCATTCATTTATGATTTGCACAAGTTGGATGATATAGTAAATGGACATATTGAATAGGTTTTTGTCACGCATTTGTTACTGGAGATATTAAGCTGGGTTTATGGATATATTGTAAAGTTAAATTGCTACTTAAAGCGTTGTTAATACGACCACTTGCCACCTGAAACTGAAGAGCCTTTCTTATGTAAATTTTGTTTTATCGTTAATGTCAAAATAGGAAAAAAACAAAACAAAAAAAAAAAAAAAAAAAAAAGAACGGACAGACATACAATTTTTCAAAGTGATAATATATAAATATTGCATTCCTGAGAGGGTGATATGAAAAATGTTCACACGACATATATGAATACCGACCGAGGCGCTAGCCGAGGTCTATATTCATATTTCGAGGGGTGAACATTTTTCATATTACCCTCTCAGGAATGCAATATTTATTTTATTATTATACCGAAATGACATTAATGGTCAAACATTTACTGTACAATCAACATAATGATTTAAATGATTTATCTAACGTTAAAAATGAATTACCAAACAATGGAGACTGAATTAAGGAGTGCTTACTTGTTAGCACTCGAGTGGCAACTCTTCTGTGTAATAAGACGTTTTTGATAGATTTAGTCGAGACGTTTGCACATCGCTGAACCCTATGTTTATGCGCATAATTATTTCAACGTTGTGACACACTGCTGGAATCGCTAGAAGTAGCATTCGAAAAACGGCGATAACTATATTATTTCTAAACGAAACATATATGTGTGAGCACTTATTTTCTTAGTTAGATCATTTCCAATCTCATGGAAATAGTTTCGATTCAATATTTGATAAAAAGTTGTTTTCGAAATTTTTGGCACGTAGAACAAATCATTAATAAAAGAAAAATCGGCCGGGTTCACAAATGAAAGAAATTTAATCCTAAATTATAAAAGCACATCTTCTGAAAAGTTAACGTCTCAGTCTTTTACTCAGTACAAAAGTATCAATCACTCAACGGGAGATATGAAAAAATAATATCACATGCGCAGTAAAACAAAATAGCGCTTTTGCGCAGGTGATATGAAATTATGTATCATATCACATGCGCAGAAACTGAAAATAACGATTTTGCGCATGAGATATAAAATTACTGGGGAATATGATATATTATTCAAGTTAAACTAATGGGAAATTTGCATTGGATATTTATGTGAGGTATAATAATGTTTGTTATCTATTACATGTTTAATGTCGAGGGTGCATGTAAAATCCTCTGTATATTACTATTTCAAACCAGATTTATACAGCGCCCTCTTCATGATAAACACGTTTGAATGTGCTTGATATACAAATGCAGTCATTCAGGGTGCAAAATTAATCCTTTACTTGCACAGACACAGAGCGATTTGACCAGATGGATTGAGCAAAAGAAAGCCCCCTTAAAATCCCAGTCACACATACGGTGCGGATAGCTACGTCTAGTCACGGATAGAAACGTAGTAATCCGTATCGATCCGTACCTGAGCCGTACCTCAAAGTAGTAATCCGTATCAATCCGTACCAATACGTGGACTAAACGTATTTAAGACTTATCCCAAACTTGCAAGTTTCTCCAATTTTTAAACATGGACAAAAGTTTGAGCGATCCGTAGCCATTTGAGCGTGACTTTAGTCCAACTTTGTTGAAACTTATTCATCCGTAGTTAAATGTACTGAAACGTAGTTATCCGTACTGAAACGTAACTTGCCGTAGCTGAACGTAGTTATCCGAGGCTGCCCGTACTTGAGCGTAGTTCAACGTAGTTCACCGCAGACCCGTCCACGCGCTAGGCAAGTTGCCAGGCGCAGTAGTTCAACGTAGTATGCCGTACCTATCCGTACTTATTCGCGTCCTGTATTTCTATTTTGTTCCCCGCTTCTCACATGTTTTTCCCATACAAAGACGTACTGCTCCGTACTTATCCGTGTCTCCGCCTCCACAGACCAATCCCATCCGCACCGTACCTCAACACACGGACATATCCGTATGTGTGACTGTAGCTTAACAGAGAAAGGAAACGTCATTAGATATAGGCCTGTGCTGCTAACTTAACCTAGTACGGTATTTTAGGAAAAGATAACACACACTTCTCCGTCCCTGCCTAAGCTTAGCGAATATGTTATCCTTTTAACATGTATTGAGCATAGGGGACGATCATAAAACGCATTTTCAACAACTTCAGTGTGTTTTAACAATGCATTTATTTACCATCAGTACGTGTAACTGTGAAACTGACACTAGGAACACTTGCTTGCGTTTGAACTCGTGCTGTGTACAGTGCGTATCATAAACCGGGAAGGCCTACGACTATATATTGTATCGGATTATCACTTCCTTTGATAAAAATCCATTTTGGTAACCGCCTACGATATGCGCAGTACAAAGCAGGGATCAGTCCACAGGGAAGTGTTCCACACAAGTAAGATTTATGATAGTTATTGATTTCTCGTCGGAACCCGAACGTCAGTTGTCAGGACCGGTGTCAATTGACAGAATGGTTACAGAAAAATCGATTGATATCAGGGATTCATAGGTAGGCTAAATGGACTATTGTTTTCTAGTGTCATTTTTTTACAGATGCACATCTTTTTTATTTCAAGAGCAATGATGGTAAAAAATGCATTTTTAAAACACACTGAAACTGTTACAAAATGCGTTTTATGATCGTCACACATGCTCAGTACATGTTAAAATGCTAAAATATATTCGCTTAACTAGGTAAGGGCTGGGGAGAGTGGGTAGGGTGGCGGTGTTTCCTGACCCTAAGTGTCTGTGACTGATACACGCGAAACCCTCTCTTTCTCGGGAAGAATAAGTACTGGCCTCTCATTTAGGTGGGAAACACTTAAGAGCGTCTCAGAAACAACTTCCGGTACATGGACCCGGATTCGAACATCGAACGTCTGGATCGAGTAAAGCGTGTTATCACTAGACCATATTGCTACCCATATATGCAAATTGTTGACATTTGCAGATCCAAAATCTTGGCAATAGTCTTGTCTAGTAAACAGATATGCAATAATAGGGTATAGCAACGGGCTAGTAGGATAAATTAAAACAATGTTCGTAATTATGTACCGACTGCCATGATATCTGCATAATACATTGATCAGATAATTGTTAATCATGTAATACTAAATGTTTGTCAAAGAAGAGTAAGACTGAAATGTTTTATCTTACTTTCGTGGCTAAACTTTAAGTTCGAAAATACCCAAAACCTATTCTGTGATATATGTAACTCAACGAAGTAAGCTGATATCTGAAAAATGGTACATGCCAGATACACGTTCAGCAAGAGATGGTCGACAGCATGGTTTATATAAAATAAAACATGATCAATTCTGTAGCAGTTTCCGTCTCATTTACATAAGGCAGCACAGTGTATTTCAGCATTTTGTCTTTTTGGTTCTGTCTGATTTGGAATCTTAGGAGAGGGATTGAATGCCTGATCCAATAAGTGCCAGGCTTAGTAATCAACTGTTTTAGTTTGTTCGAGAAATGTAGCTGACGATGGAAAAATGCACGCTACAGACCTACTCTTTTAGACGAAGTAGCAAGAACTGAGAATGATGCTGCGACATTACACAAACTAATCGAAATATCCTAAGCTGAGTTTTGCTTTACCCGCAGAAAAAAGATATCTGGTCACAATCTGTGAAGACATGGAAGGCTAAATTGCTTTTGCCTTCGATTCTCCTAGATAATTTAAAATAGAGCAAATCTCAGGATTATGGCTAGGATCATATGCTATCCACAGCTCATCTACAGAAATCTGATGATGTACTGCAACGAGGAGAACAATAACGATTCTATCGACAGTTCTTTTCATAATCTTGTAACCCACAATGTCAGTCAGGTGTAGCATTTTTATACTGGCTTTTTCATCGTCAGATGGAGCTAGTAGACTTTTATCAAAAGATTCAGCGGAAGAAACAATAACTATGCATCGAGTAGAAAAGATAATAAAATCCTTTCGAAGCATAGAAAACAAACTATTCTAACACGATCCGATTCATTTTCCTATTAAACAAAGAAGGCTGGAAACAGAGAATTATTAAACAACAATTCACTGTTCTGACGTCACAATTATTACGTCATAGCGTGAAACGGCGTAGCGGCGCGCTGGAAAAGAAACCGATTGAAAATGAGCAAGTATTAAATGAATGCCAACAAGGATGTTCTTTAAAGTCCTTGGTAACGTGTTAGAATCGAAATAATATATCTCATTTAGTGATTTGCTCTTGAATAAATCACTGTTTGTCGTTCAGATGCGTAGTATTATATCACTCGGGCTACGCCCTCGTGATATAATTCCTTCGCATTTGAACTCCAAACAGTGATTTATTTAGCGACAAATCACCGATGAGATACTAGTATATTATTTCTTAAACAAAATAAAAGCAGACTTGGTATGATTGAGTCTGTTCATTAGAGGTTATGAAATATGAAACACCCCTCACACCCTCTAGCACCGACTTAAGCGGAGCTGTAGTACACAGATACTCAATGAGGCCAAAGGACAAGAATATATAACAAAAATCAGCCCATGGCAAGTTTCTCTCCATAACCAGTGTCTATAGCCTGTTTCCTTATTGTGGATTTTAGTACATACGATATAGAGACATTCGAAATTAGAACGGCTGGAAAATAATGTATGCATAATCCTGGAAGGAATTACGCCATATACTACTTCATCATTTAAAGTTTAACTTGTGAATACTTACAGGAAAAAATATCAGACATTGTTCCGAAACATAAGCTGCCTAACTGTTTTAAGGTTTGTTGGAATATGGGATTTTTGTGGGCAAAGACTTCTTCAAGGTTTCCACTGCGAAATTGACAGAAAACATATAGCCTGGTAGAGGGAGAACAGCTCTGTTTAAGATAAGATATTTGCTGGAGCTAGCCTGGGAAGCCGTTGATAATATTTGTGCTTTGTCAGAAGAAGTCATACCTACTATTTATGCATAAAGATCCCCTTTAATTTGCGCTAATTAGTGTTAATTGGCATTCATCGAGTTTCTGATATTATCAACGCCTGGGGAAATCTGAAGGAGTTTCCATGTCACTACCGATTATCGATTTTCTATAATTAGCCTAATTAACATGTGATCATATTTGCGCTTGTTTGAAACGAAAACGAGGCAATGCTGCCGAAAATCCGGCAGTTTTCGTAGATCACTAGGTCTGCATTAATATAACATCTTGATAGTTATGACGCAAATTTAAGTTTAAACTGACATATTCTAAAGTTGTTACAACTTGCTGGAAACGCTAGGGAGGTACACACTGGTATTTGTCTATGGCCCGGAAATGTTCGGTAACCCTCGGAAATACACGATTCCGATCTGTCTTTTCCGTGAGAATTCCGTTTCTTATTTTTAGCTATGGATTATTGCTTTCAGAGGTTATCGTTCTTTATTAAAGACCCTCATATTTCGGGTGTAATATAGGTGGCGCTGCGGTCGGAAAACAGGTTTCCCCAGGCTGTCAATTTGCAGGTAGAAAAAAAGTTTCACTCTTGTTTTTAAATGAAAGAGACACAAATAACATATTACTTAGTCTAATGTTTCAACTTTTATCCTGGTGCGTTTGGTCTTACTAATGTTTCCAAAGAGTGGATTTTTTTTATTAGGTATGTTTCCTTTTACAGTTTCATGATCTATTAGCATATAACTAACTCTAAAACTATAAACTCACAATAATTATTATGCATTATAGTGATAACAATGTATTACATGTTGTAAATACGTTCTAAAATGTTAAAAAGATTGCCTTTAGAAAATGCGAAAGGTGTAGGACTCTGACATCAAATAAATTGCCCCATACCGATCCTCACTCGGGGCGTTGAATTCTTCATGTGAGAAAGCCATCCAGTTGGCTTACGGAAGGTCGGGGGTTCTACCAAGGTGCCCGCCCATGATGAAATAATGCACGGAGGGGCACCTGGGGGTAATCCTCCACCATCTAAGCTGGAATATCGTCATATGACCTATAATTGTGTCGGTGCGACGTTAAACCCAACAAAAACAAGAATGCCTTACTGTCACAAAATACGCCCGTCATCGAACTTGGCCTAATTCATGGGCCATTATCCAAGAGTGCCTGGGGCGATTCGGGTGGTTATCGAACCTTTCCGAGATGTTATGCCCACAAACATTGTCATCAAATGTGGAGAAGATCGGACGAAAACTGTTCGACTTAGAGAGCGGACAAAGCTAAATTCACAGTTTTTCGAGTAATTCAAGAGCCGTTATCCTAGAGTGATTTAGGTGGTTATCGAACTTGGCTGAGATATTATGCCCACACACATTGTCAGCAAGTTTGGTGAAGATCAGATGAAAACTGTTCGACTTCGAGAGCGGACAAGGATAAATTCGCAGTTTTTCGAGTAATTCAAGGGCCTGGGGGGATTTGGGTGCATATCAAACTTGGCCGAGGTATTATGCCCACAAATATTGTCAGCAAGTTTGGTGAAGCTCGGATGAAAACTGACTTAGAGAGCGGACATGCTCCGCTCGCCACGGGTGTTCACATGATACACCCCGCTCTTTCAGAGACGGGCGTATAATAAAAAATAAATAATTTACTTAATGGTATAAAAAATCTGCACAGGAGTTTGTATGATGTGTCAGCTAGAGAAGTTTGATTGAATGGTAATTAAGCCCGAAGAGGCGAATTTAATGCGAAGGTGAAGCAGGTGTCGTTATGATTATTTCAAATTAGCAAAGAATATATTATAAAGGAAAATGCTGGGGCAAAATAAATGTGTTGGATAACAGCGAACAATGAGATCGCAATTTTCTTTATTTGATTCATAAAACTCCCTGGCTTGGATTGCATCATATTTCATTTTCTCTACTTCACCAAGCCATACTGACAAATTTTACAATAACAAAGAAATAAAGACTAAAATAATGAAACTAAACAGTCTAGTGTGAAAATATAAATAAATAACAAAGTACAAAACATAAAATCTTTGCTATCAAATGTAAATGTCCGATGTATAGTAATACAAATTTTGAAGAAGCAAGAATAAATATCATTTGGAGCTTATGTAGCTACCAAAAGTAAAGCTTATCACTCGAACATAACCATAGAGTGGAATGTTAAAGCTAGTTACATAGAAAATATACGTGCTTAATAAGGTTTAAAAACATAGTTAAAAGATATAACTTATCTAAATTAAATTTACCTCGTTTGTGTGCATTCTTTGTTTCGTGCACAGAAAACAAAAGATAGTCGCATGCTATATTAACTAACATGTAAGATATGGGGAGCATGCCATAAAGATCGGAATAGAATGGAATGAGTGTTTTCGTGTTAAAGTCATGATAGCACAAAATGAGATGAAATGAATAAACAATTTGTTCATTTCTAAATTCTTCTGTTTGTATTTTATCTTTCCTTGCACGTTTGCATTTCAAACTCTGACGATAAGTTATGAAGTGTTATTCCTTTTTTACATTTTTGTAGTAGAATCAATTGATGGTTGTAGTGTTGTCTTGTTCGTCATGAAAAATTGCTGACAAAGCTCTTTTCATTGTCTCTGATCTGAAGGCAAAACAAAACGTTTAGACGAAGATATCAAATGAACTGTGCATTTTTTACTAATAGAAATTTAGAACATATAGTTTTACTGGCCTTTAATATATGCAAGACTGATTCATTTGTTACTGATAATGCTGTGATCTATTTTTTATTTATTTATTTTTATTGTTTTTTGTTTTTTTTGGTGTGTGTGTGAGGGGAGGGGAGGGGGGATGAGGGTTTACGTCGTACTGACACAATTATAGGTCATATAGTGACTTTCCAGCTTTAATAGTAGAGGAAAACCCCCAAGTCGCCCTCCGTGCATGATTTCATCCTACGAGGCTCGAACCCACATCGGTGAGGGGCAAGTGATTCAAACCCAATGACCTTAACCATTCGTCTACATAGGTCCCATGTGCAACGAGTTTTTCAATATCCATTAAATATCATTTAGGAAAACAGGACAGTTGAGCAGAAAAAATATATACGTTTATTGTCTTCATTTGATTTGGATGAACACATAGTTTGCTCCTGTAAATAAAATGTATAGAATACTATGATAAGTGTCTCTTCACTCATCAAAAAATAAACGTGTTTGTATCAAACTGCTTAAATTGAACATTTTCCAAAATGTCAAGTAGTAATGTTGTTTTATATGACAAGGCAGGAACACCATAAAGCCATACACAAATACAAGGGTCATTGACCCTAAAGCGCTCACCTGTGTTCAAGGCTTTATGTGTGTTTGTATAACATAATGGTACACGTACAGGGTAAGATTTCTTCTATGTTAGCCTATATTATATATGTGTCACACACAATATTTGAACCTGTGGCAATAATTTAAACAATTACTGTAGACAGTACGTCTCTGATATAAAACGCCAAGTATCAAGGCTCTAGCTATTACTGATTCAGAGAAGATTCCTTATAATATATAAGCCAATAGTTAGTACATGTCACTTACAAGGACGTGACCATTTATGACCTTAGGGCAATAATTTGGACAACCATGGTAGAGTCAAACGCTTATATCACACGCCAAATATCAAAGCTCTAGAGAATATTTTTTTTTGAAAGTCTGATTGCTGAAAACCTATTTTTATCTAAAAAGACCCATATGTTCCAAGAACCGGAACCATTTAAACAATTGTGGAAAAAATTTACCCAGCGAGCATTTGTATTAAGTTTCATCAAAATCCATCCAGTGATTTTGGAGGAGATATTGTTTAAAGAAATAATTGTCGATGAAAAGTGACAAAGCCCTCTGGCGGCCATGTTTTTTTTGACGAATCAGAAAAGTTTGAACATTATATTTAATATTTACACCAGGACAATTTCTGTAAAATTATGGTTAATTTTTTCTAAGTTTCTACCATATACATGTAGGGAAAAGTGACCTCGCACTCTGGCAGCCATGTTTTTGACGAATCGGAATAATTTGAACAAGCTTGGTAGGTCACACAAGGACCATTTGCGTAAAAATATTTTAAAATCGGGCTACACAAGAAGACTTGCGTAAAATATTTTAAAATCGGTTTTACACAAGAAGATTTTTTAAATTTCTACTACATACATAAAGGGAAAAGCGACCACCCTCCCTGGCGACCATGTTTCTTGACGAATTGGTATACGAGCGTAATGTGAACAATCTGTTAGAAGGTGACATAAGGATCATTTGTGTGAAATTATTTCAAAATTAGACCTTCGGTTTAGGTGAAGATATCTTTTGAAGATTTTTCTGTTTATAGCTCTGACTGCCCCTATGTGCAACCAAGCGGAACCGATTGAACAACTATGGTAGAGGATCATCCACGAAATATCCACGCCAAGTTTCATCAAAATCCATTCAGTAGTTTTGGAGGAGATGTCGTTCAAACACAAGTGTTGACAACGGACGGGCGGAAATTTAACATTTAACTAATTACACTGTAATTTTCTTTATTTAATGAAGGACATACAATGTGTACAAAACATGAAATTGAAAACGTAAACTTATTTTCAGTGTGGCCTTCAGTTAACAACAACAAAATACACGAGTATACAAACATTTACAATTTCACAAAATCATACTAAAAATAATCAACGTATTAAATACCAGTAAAAGCTTCACATTCACCCATCTGACAGACACTCGCACACTTATAAGAATATTAAAGAGAATAAACAAACAGGAGCAAAAATACTAATAAAACAACTGACATCATTATATGTAAAAACTGGAAGAATATAATTATTTTAAGCACTGAACTGTAACATGTACAAATGTCTTTTGAAATTATTTTTGAATGTTTGTAATGTACTCGATTCCCTAATTGTGCAGGTATTTTATTCCAAATTTTAACGCTAAAGTACGAGAACGAATGTTTACAATAATTTGTACGAGGTGTTACTGGTCCAGTGCCTAAATCCGGACAGTGCTTAATAATTCGGACACCATTAAAAAACTCTTTATGGTCGTGATTTATTACTGGAATGAACATGATCGACGCAGACGAACGCTTTGATGACCAGAAAATTACTTTCAAATATCCGCACCGCTAAAAGTAAACATTGTGTTCTGCGGGGGATGACGTCATACAGCGCACGCCAGTTATTTGAGGTGCGACGAGGTACTAATTTAATGAGAAAACAATTATTCCTGTTGCAGACGACTCTTTTTCTTAGTTGATCAAAACTGATGTAAAACATGTTTTACATTTCTGTACTTCCCTCAGTATTTATATAAGAAATTTAACCGGGTTCTGTTATATAATAATTAATTCAATAGAGAAGAAAATGCCAGCATTTTGCAGACAAGGGAACAATTCATAAGATAAAATCGGCGCGGCGTCTTTATAGTGCATAGTTGCGTCAACGAGTATAACAACATCAACAGAATCTGCATGTGTGTAAACATTAATTTCCGCTAAGATAGATTTTATTGCGTATTATATTATTGTTATATTTGGCAGATATACATTAAATTAGAAACTAGTCCACATGATCACGTGATTAACAGGAAACTTCAATCGGATGGAGATGTCTGTATACAAAATTTACAGGACTGAATCTGATTGCTTTGTTTCAAACAAAGTCGTATCATTTTTATTTTTTGGAGCACTGATTCGTTGCATTTCATACCGAAATAGTGTCCGAATATTTAAGCACTCTGAAGGTCGATTTTAACAGCCTTTACTGGCCCACTTCGGATGACTTTTTTATGATGAAATCGGCAATATACGATTTTGTTGTTTTGCATAGAGATTTATAAAAAAACCTAAAATTATACATTTGAAATGTGATGCACGTGCGGTTTCGGAATGCAAAGTTATGGTCAAAAAACCACCAAAAGTGTCCGGATTTGTTGTTGAGCGTAGATTATGGAATTTATATTTTGAGACGCGCAATATTTCAGTCATGTAGATAGGTAGATATGTACCATGTTCTGCATAGATTTGTAAATTATCACTGCTGTGTGATATTTTACCCTGCGTCTAAATTTCAGCCATTTTAGATCATTAAAACAGTTCTAATGTAAGTACCCTTATCGGTCTGTTAAGAATAATCTTGGCCACTCTTTTTGTATTACTTGCACTTAATATCTATATAACCTTTGTATCTTTTCCCCAAATAGCACAACAATAATCGAGAATGGGAAGGATATATGCATTATAGAAATCAAATTTGCTTCTACGCTAAGATATAAAATGATATTTTTCAGAACTGCAACTTTTACACACACATTGTCTATCTGGGCATGCCAATTTAGTGTATTATCTAGATAAATACCTGACATTGTTTGCACTGTTACATTTTCTAGCTCTGTGTCAATTATTTTTATTTTTAGAGCATTACATTTCTTTACTTTCATTTCTTTTTCTTTGGGTGTAACGCCATGTTGTTTAGAATAGTTACACTATTCTTTGACGTAGTCTAGGTTTTGTTGTAAAATGTTATGTATTTCAGTTAACTGATAACCGGATTTATGCAGTGAAGATTCATTAGCAAATAAGACTCATTGATATGTCATTGGTATATATTAAAACCAGAAAAGGTATTAGAATGGACTCTTGATGAACGCCCGATTTGACGGTAAGTGTGTCTAATTGTTAGATACCAACTGTGACTAACTGTTTCCTTTTTGATAGATAAGACATGAAAAGACTTGGTATCTTTCCAGAAAAATGGTATAATTTCAATTTTTAAAGTAATATTTCATTCGTTAGCGTAATTAATATATATTCTATGGAGTGTTGTGGAAAGTGAATTTCGAGATATTAGAACTTCGTTTTGTATTTACTCGCGTACTCGGTACACATTTTTCTTCGTTTTCTAAATCTCGTTGCATAACATTCACTGGTATGTTGTCACTTCTAAGACTGCTGAATAGGCAAAGTTGAGCACGGAAGCAATATTTATTTAACTTTTAATATAATCCCGCACACGCCTGAATTTTTCATAATTTGCTATAGAAATTGCCATAAACATATAATTAGTGCTGAAAATTACACTTGCAACGGTTTAAACGAATCTTTATTTTTTGAGAAATATTGAATCGACTCCATGATCAAAAAGGAACAGATGATATAACAGGATTAAGTCCATGAACTGTTTAACTAGATGGATTTGTAAAATGAAGTACTCAGGTTTGTTGGCAAAAGAGTAAGGAAGTTCAATCTTTGATGAAGGCTGGGCCTAATGCTTTTGTTCATGTCATACATTTTATTCTTTTTCTCAAATTAAACAGAATTTAACCCCTTGGTGAGTTTTTTTAAGTAATTATGTTCATTGACCTTTAAAGGAAGCATGTTGATACCCCAAAATAACTGGTTTCCGTGAAAATCTTTTTTTTCCTGATAGTTTAGGGACAGTATTCTTACAAACGTCAGTAGCTTATCGCACTTCCACACCATAAGTAAAATTTTGGATCATTTAAACTATATTTGAGAGAGTTTAATCTGCTTGAAGATAACTATAGAGTTTTATATATTTTGATATCAGAACAAAAGCTTGATGCATACAATTTTATCAAAGTAGTGCCATGATATTGTTCAGTCTTTCTTCTGCATTTTGGTATGTTATATATTGTATATATGCTGTATATTTCTTCGGAAACATGGAGGTTACAAGAAAAGTATCTGCACAGTAAGTTTTCTACTTCTTAACTTTTGTTTCGTTACAGAGAAAGATCCTGGTAATCTTAAACCGTCAGAATTAATATAGACAACTGGTAGACGGAAACTGGCTGTGTTGATGTCTTGTTCTAATGTGCTGTTATTACAGCAGTATACGTAATTGTAACTATCAAAATAATAAAACGGATAAATGTGAACGAATTTTAAGGCATTTGGTCAACAAATAACCATTTACTAATCCATATTCTCTATTTAAATTTCTAAATATGCAGAAATAGAACCTTGAAATCAATATAAACTTGCGATCTGACTTTCACTACTGGATGCACATGCCATTAACAGGGTCATGAAACTGGCCTTATTTTTTCAAACATTTTTAACAGAATTTTAACAGGTCACCATTAAAATTCAGCAATTACTTCTTACTATTTAATGGAATTTTCATGACCATAGTTTTAATGCCATATATCAAATAGCCATGAAATAAGTATATTAAAACCCTGGTAAAATATACCTTGTTAAAATGACTTTGATGGCCATGAAAAGGTGCTTAAAATAAACCATTAAAATTAGTTAACTGGCTCCTTAAAACTCCATGAAAAAATTTAATTGGCATGAAATTAATGTGCCATTAAAATGTACCTCTTAATTCTACATTAATTAGTAAATACTAATGAGGCCATTATTTTTAATACTCTGTTAATGGTCGTTATTTATTAAAAATTGATTAATGGTCTCATTAAATATGTCAGCTTCAATTTTAATGAGTTCGTAATATTTTAATGGTATATCAAATTAAGGGCCATGAAAATTTGCTATCAGAATTAGGCATCTAAAGACACTAGTAATTAACTTCATATTGATACTTGCCGTATTGATTTAAACTACGTATTACTAAACATGTAATAGTATCCATAAATAAGTACTGTTTTGTAAAATGCTAGAAGAATATTTGATTCTTTTTTTTCTCTCTTTATTTTGTAATATTAACACATGTAACAGCCTCGTACAAACATTTGTCGTATTGTATCCTAATTCTGTCATATGTCCATATGAAGAAATGAGAAAATAAATGGATATTGTATTGTATTGTATTGTGCTGTACTGAGAAGGATTTACAGGTACCGGCTTAATAGATCAAGTGGGTGGTTTTAACTATTAAACATTTTTATACTGACAAACATTCTGACCAAGTTTTGTTGGTACAGACATTAGGCATCAGGTGTATTCAAAAAACAAATGTTGATGACAATGTCAGCGCACAATGGGCGATCACAATTTAGCTCTCCTTCAGTACTTTGTGCTCAGGTGCATGTACTTCATCAGCTAAGAGCAAATGTTTGAAAATGCATCGCAAGTAGCTCTCCCACCAATCAAGCGTACCACACTCTTTGATTCATTGAAACGAAGAAGCCATTGATCTGCCCATGCCCCAAATGAATTTAAATCAGACTGTAAATCTTCACAATCATGTGTACTGTTCACTTCTCTATAAACCTTAGTTTCTACTCAAGGATTTGAAAATATGAAAATCTAAGCTGGTCTGAACACATTTTATAATGTAAATTCCTTACCCCACCCACTTTCTTATACAAATGCTGATTATTTGGACAGGAAAAAAAACAAATAAACAGAAAAAGTGGCATGCATCAATACGTATTTACCCTTACCAAAATAATGTAGATTGACGTTATCAAATAAATTAATATGTTTTCATCCGACTTTCATTGAAATAAATCCGATTTTTTGTAGGAACACAATTTGGCAAACATTTGAAAAAAAATGGCGTAACTGCATCAAGGGGAAATAACTTTAATGCAACTAAATATAACATCATGATATTGTATAGACAATGTGTGCGTAGTATGTATTTATTGTGGTTAAAGTCCATTTTAGAACAATATGGGACTGGAATTATAAGCATTCAATGGGACGGATGCAAGCCAAAAACACAACAAAAAAAATGTTTGTGCTTCTGAAAATATAGAATCACATTTTACAGAATATAGGATTTAATGGGCATCACATTGCTGTTAAGGGCCATTAAGTTTACCCTTAAATGAAATCGTACAGAACTTGAACATTTAATGGGCATTAAATCAAATTTAAGGGCCATGGATAATCCTATTAAATTCAAAATGTACAGAATTTCACTATTTTTTCAATGCCATTAACTTTTTTAGCTACCAAACTAAATTTTTAACGGCATGAGTCATGGTCAAAAATGGATGTTTTAATGGTATTTTAACATGTAACCCATTAATGTTGTGAAACCTGTTAAATAAAGTGATGCAATAATTAATGGGGTTAATTAACGTTTTTTCCTATCTTAATGGATATTCTACAAGGTTTTAAAACATGTTTAATGGTATGTGCATCCAGTAGTGTTTGAGACATATTGAGAAACGAAGTATGTGATAATTATTGTAAGTTCTAAGTTTAAATTTTGGGTAAGGATCACAAAGTCATTGCCAAGGCAAAAAAGAGCGGTACCTTTGAATTTCTGACGCCATCTGACGGTGATCATGAAGAAAACACAAAAGATTATGTGCTGTGCACATAACAGTGAATTAACTGAGGGAAATCAAGTTACGTTGAATAAAAAAATACCATATTTTAAGAAATATTTGATCCCTCCTGGCTTTGACATTTGATAAAGAGAAAATAATTCTGTTCACTGTACTCAACAGTCTTATGTTGAATAACAAAACGTCGATCATAGTGGATGAATTCACCCATACCATATTAGGAGCCTCTGTGGCCGATTGGTTAAGGTTGCTGACTTCAAATCACTTGTGTCTGACCGCTGAGGGTTCAAAACCTCACTTGGGGTGTAGAATTATTTCATGCGAGAAAAATACTTCCAGTTGTCTTGGGAAAGATCGGTCATTTGCAAAACAAGATCTTTGTAAGCTGCTGATAGCAGATTATGCAATTTATTATTTGAGACACTCAGGAACCGGGCCCATTAAAAAAATGCTTTGAGGGGCACCTAGGATCTTCCGCCACAATGAAAAACAGGACAGTCACCATATGATCTATACTTAGGTCAATGTGACGTTAAACCAAACATAAATATTTCTTCCGCCGTGCCGTAAATATTTATCTACGTAGATGATAAGTTATTTCCGAAAATCTATTTATTTTTCTTGCATCCTGTATGGCGGGTTTTCTTAAAGAATTTACAGTTTAAAGAAATGGATAAAAGAAGTTTTAATTGCCTTCTTGCAAATTTCTGTTGTTACAATAATTAAGCCGTTTATTTAAAGGTGTAAAGGTCAAAATGATAAAACGATATTTGAGAACGAATTAAACCATTGTGAGCCTAAACGTTACAAAGGGGTTCGTTGCAACAATAATTAACAAGAGCTGTCCGTAAGACAGCGCGCACCACTATTCGGCGATTCGACAGTTAAATGAATTTTATGTCTCAATAAGAGACATCTACTTTAAAAGGAAGATGCAACACATGCAGATGATGATGATAAAGATGCATTTTATGTTTCATGTCAATATCTTATATTGTACTAAAGTTAAATCAAGAAAGAAAAGATTGCCAAAAACATTAAGTATGAAAGGGCACAATTCTGTCAAAATACATTCGAGTTATGGGGATTGTAACCAAACATGCAGATGATGATTTTAAAGAGATATTTTTTTTAATTTCAAATCATTATCTTTTTAAGTGCCAACGATATGTCTATAAACGAAGCCTTCGAAAAAAAAATCACATGAAAATATTTCCAAATATAACAACTTGGTGACCTTGACCTTGGGTATAATGGGCCCAGCCCCTGCAATACTTTGATTGTATGTTGGACAATGTTTATATGAAGTAACAGTAAGATATAAGCAATAGTAACAAAGATATGACAGAAAAACAAAGGTTGCCGAAAAACTTTAACCTAAAAATTACGTAAGTATAACACCTTGGTGACTTGACCTTACGTATAATGAGCCTAGCCACTGAAATTACTTTGTTTGCACGATGAACAATGTTAATGTGAAGTTACAGTAAGATATATGCAATAGTAACAAAGAAAAACAAAGGTTGCCGAAAAACTCTAACCAAGAAAGCTCACGCCGACGCCGGCGCAGAAACTGACGCCGAAGCCGGGGCGAGTAATATAGCACCACTATTTTCCGAATTGTGGAACTAAAAATATATATACCTTATATCTATATGGCTTTACTTAACACACTTATATTATAGATTATTTGAAAGAAACACATTCCGCTAAATACATTTTTGAATATAATGCTTACATTAAAATTGCAAATTATATAAAAAAATTTACCCATTCTTGTTTTGAGTGTTTTCTTTTCCTGAATTCATTCTTCTAGGTAAAGCGTTACCTGACATCGAGGAATTAGAAGGATTGTCATTATCACTGCTGCCTATTTTGTCTTCAGACCCAGTTGTCGTAACATCTATGTCCCTGATGATGCAAAAATATTCAATGTACATGATATACACGTTTCAATACGATAACAGACGCTGCTTAATTCAAACAAAAGAGAGCATATATGTCCTAAAATTATGCACAAGGTAACATTATATGCAGAAACGATCTCGTTACGCAGGAATTATTTCGTTAGGAAAGGCATAAGTTTCGATGAAATTTACATATATTATTGCATGTAATTCTACCAAATAATGATAAAACCACAGACACTTGGGGTTCGGACGCCCATCCACCCCGCTTTCCGCCGCCGCATTTTGTAACATTTCAGCGTGTTTTTTAAAAATGTATTTTACCATCAGTGCTCTCAAATCCACAAGATTTGAAACATCGCACGGACACTATGGAAAGTATAAGCCAATTAAACTTTTAAATTAACCCCTACCAATAAATCACTGGTATCAATCGACGTGTCTGTTACCATTCTGTCAAATGGCACCGGTCTTGACAACTGTCATTTGTATTCCGACAGGAAATCATTAAATATTATAAATAATTCAATCTAATTTTTTATGGAACACTTCCTTGCGAATCGATCCCTGCTTTGTACTGCGCATATCGTTGCCGGGTACCAATATTAATACTGTTACGATTACATTATACCCGATTATCGCGTCAGCACGTGTTACACGAGGTTTGTTTACATAGCGGAACTGTTTGTTTGCACCTTGGACAGATACTTTTATCGAAGCGTATAATTTTGGTACTCGATTTATGACATGCGCTACACAAAGCGAGGGTCCAGCGCAAGAAAGTGTTCCAATTGTTCGTGCGATGTTTCAAATCTTGTGGTATTGAGAGCATTGATGGTAAAAAATACATTTTTTAAAACACGCTGAAATTTTACAAAATGCGTTTTATAATCTTCGCCTATGCTCAATACATGGTAAAATGCTAAAAAATATTGGCTAGACTTAACCAGGGGCGGAGGAGAGCGGGGTGGATGGGGGTCCGAACCCCAAGTGTCTGTGGATAAAACGTGCACATCTGTGTGAACGTGTGTATAAACGAATATTACTAAATGTCTTACTTGATTATTCTAACACGAGTATAACAGAACAGAACAAAACAGAACATGACTTTATTAATCCAAGCTACATATTCAACATGTGAGTATACAGACATAAGTGAATTATTATAAATTTTTACATGACATGGTGTTTCTAAGAAAGTAAGCAAGCGAACCTTTTCCTATTTCATTATTACATTGTGAACAGTGTCTACAGAAGCAGAAAAAAGTGTTGATGGTCATAATTCAAAAGACAGGAAGGAATGGGGGCGCGAGACGCAGTATTAATACTCAGCTGGACAAGATCATTAAGATTATTTTGTTGTCTTATTGCCCGATATTTCAGTTTGATTGTTAAACAAATTGGCCCGTAGCGATATTTCAACAACCAATAATGACCATGACATTGCATATAGAGTCCAGATGCCACACACCAATAATTGAAATAAATATTTCTCAAAAATAAAATATGATTTGAAAAAAAAGGTAATAAAATCTGACTCATGTGACCCTGCCTTTAAGGACAGAAAAATAAAAGTTAAATATCGCACAGTAATGCTAATGACAAAAAATATATACCTACACCGTTTTCCAAGTTTGCTTATATAGATTTAAATATAACCTGAAAGTCTGTAATAGGAATATTACACTTTTAACATTAACTTTAAGGACAGAGGAAAAAATAATTCTATGCATTGCACACGGCGATATTGTGATCTATACTAAGTCTTGTAGTAAGAAGATTAAATTCGGGACAACAAAGATGTGACCAGGTACGAATGTGCGGTACTTTTTAATTTCCTACACCTCACGACGCAGATCTTGAAGAAAACGCCTTACCTTATGTTCATTGCACACAACAATGTCGCAATATATTGTTATGCCAAATTAAACACTTAGTACATTCAACCTAACTTAGGAAAATTAAGTTATGTTCGGGACAAAAATCTGTTATATTTTTAAAGTCTTTTGAGTTTAACGGATTCTGTACATTAATGGTGTACTTAATACTTATACCGTGCGCACAGTGGATTAATTCATCCATTCGGGGCTTCCATGTCTGGGTGGCTAAGGTCGTTTACTTCGAATCACTCGCCTACCACTCCTGTGTGTAAAACAATCCCGCTTCAGGAGCAGAATTCTTTCATGTGAGGAAGCCAACCAACTGGCTTGAGGAAGGTTGGAATGTGTACCTATATTCACGCCTATACCGGAAATATTGCTTGCAGATCTTCTGTCACCAAGAAAAACTAGATTCTGCGACAGTAGTGTTAATATCTATTTTTATTATATACCTATATAAAGTCTGTAAAAAATCGGCTGTATTTCACAATTTAATATGAACAGACAGACACAAATTCCGTATTGTACCTTTTAAATTCCGTATTGTACCTTCCGTATTGTATGCTGCCGGACTATTTTCATTAATATGCATGACCCGACACATTTCTATAAATAGCGCACATAAAAACTTCACTAAGTTCCATTTAATATCGATAAACTTTGAAGAACAAAGAATCAAAATGGTAAAGGTATATAATAAAAGGGTCATTATTACAGTAGCTAGATCTGGGACTTTGTATTCGGCTCGAGTGGATTTTGCAAGGTCGGATCACACTCGGCGCTATCGCGCCTCGTGAGATCCGATCTGGCAAACTCCACTCGAGCCGAATACTGCATCTCAGATCAAGCTACTGTATTATGTAGAAGGCATTAATTTACACGTATTTACGCGAATTTAATTTTAGTTTTCTATTCCATCATTTTTGTGTCTGTCTATTTCATAAAAAATAAGAGGTAATTTCTATTTTTGTATCAACATATGTTTAGAATTGAAATAAAAGGACGGTAAATGCTAACAAGCGAGAATATTGCCTTGTTGTAAAATATTGTTGAAACGTTGATGTAGATGCCAATGTCTTGTTTGATAACAAATATATATTACCTATTATTGTACAGGTTTCGTTAAATAGATTTGAAGATGCCTTTAATGTTTTACATAATAATTATTTGATAATTCTAATTCCATTAAGTAGTGTTAGATACTGTAAGTCGGCTTGTTTCACCAGTTTACGGGATCTTCAGGGGCAATACTGTACTGTTGATGATAGTAACGTCGCTGCGTCAACGTCAACAGTACAGTATTACTCCTGAAGAACTTACAGGTAATTTCTATTCGTCATCAAAATATGTTTAGAATTAAAAGGACGGTAAATGCAAACGAGAGAGAATGATGCCTTGTTGTAAGATATTGTTGAAACGTTGATGCAGGTATAACTTTTAATGTTATATAACGAATATTTTAAATGTACAACTTCTGCTAAATGCAAAATATATGGAAATATTACCCAGTGTGTGCTTCTTCGCTGACCATATTGGTGTTTTCTGAATTCTTATTTTCATCTTCTGATTTTCTTGATTTCTTTTTCCCACGTTTGACATTATCTTTTCTGCCTGGCTTGTTTTCAGACGCAATTTTCGTTTCCGTTACAGCCATCTTCCTGATAAAACAAAAATATCTGATTAATATCATGCTTGCCTCAATCTGAAAAAAAAAAAAAACGCCGCCCAGTCGAACTAATAGTGCATGTACGTCCTGGCAATATGCACAGGATAAAGTATTGATCCACAGCAGTAATTATGATGCAAGTAATAGTTCCATGATAGTCAGAAGTTTTGTTTCAAATGTTTTAAAGATATAGAGTTCCTTTTATTCTGCTTGATAATGAAATATTGACAATTAGTAAAAATTATCCAAAATTTAAAAATGATACACCAAAAGTCCAAAAACTATCCAAAATAATTTCGGCTGAATCAAAACACTTCGTTGTCTATGTGTCAATATCCATGGAAAAATTGTGTAAAAGAAAATGACTCATTCGCTCATTTTTCAACAACCCGTAATGGCCCTGGCATTGCATTTGAGGACAGTGAGCCACACACCGATTTTGTAATAAATACTTCTAATAAACTAAAATGTAATCTAAAAATACTAAAATAAGCAATAACAATCTGACACATCTTGATGTGCCTTTCAGGACAAATAGATGATATTTAAGCATCACACAAGACATTATTTATTGAAATGTATTGAATATTTGGGAACAAAACAACAATGAAAATGGACCAGACAAGAAAGGGTATCATATGTGCACTTTCTGACCTCTCATGACGCTGATATTGAGGAATAACCGTACATTATTTTACAGTTTACAAAAATGTTATAATATATATCACTATCTATTTTAAATTAAAAAAATAAAAGGGAAGGATAGAATTCCTTCCCGAAAGCACAGAACACAGCAAACATGGCTAAGAAGTATAATCAAAAGTGCTTCAAAAAGTTCTATTACAGGGCCTCAAAAATTAAAACGAGAAAATACATAAAACATCTATACAAACACCTCCAAGTATTCCCCTTTAACAGAAATATACCTTTGAATACGAGATATCTATTGTCTAAAAGCGTAAAAAGTAGTCTGCCTTTGGTATCTGTTTAAAGTACTTGCGGATTGAGCTTCTATGTGCACTTTTATTGTCGTGTCGTCGCCCTGACAAAATATTCTTCGTGAGGCGAGGAAATAGAAAAAGTCGCATGAACATAACTCCGGAGAATATTGTACATGTTGGTGTAAAAGTATTCTACCTTTTGGGTTGAAGAAAGTTAATGACGACACTAATTTTAAGGACTGTAGAATTGTCATAAAGTAGGAAAATGCCATAAAACCAGTAATTGGGCGCATTTTGTTATAGAATGTCTTGACGGAGTCAAATGCGGTGTTCTCGTAGAGACTGCTTGTAATAGATTTTCGTTTTTAACAAAGAATCTGCACAACTGGGCCATAAACATTGATGAAAATTGTATACAAAATTTTTGGCGTTTTTCTAACGCTTTGCTTTATCCAGGTGTTTTCATATTTTCTCCCCCATTGCTTGTTGTCAGGTCGACTTTATGGTTCAAACATAAATACCAACGTTTCATCTCTCGTTGGTTAGACAGTGGTTTACCGTCGCAACTTTTAAATTGTTTAAGCAGATTTCTGTATCATAGAAATTTAGTCTTCATCTAATCATATGTCAATAAATGAGGGAAGACCAGATTCACGTCTATACTGGAAATAATGCTCGAAGAGGCATTTGGGATTTTCTGTCACCAAGAAAAGCTAGAAAGTCCCCATAGGACAAATCATTGTATACATGTAACATTACAACCAATTAAACAATTAATTCTCCGACAGAAGTGTTAATATATATTTATGTCGAAGACATTACGTTATTTACGGGAATATAAATTTAGTTTTCTGCTGCATCACTTTTGTGTTTTTATTATTAAAGAACTTATAAGTAAGATCTATTCGTCATCAAAATATGTTTAGAATTAAAAGGACGGTAAATGCAAACGAGCGAGAATGATGCCTTGTTGTAAGATATTGTTGAAACGTTGATGTAGGTGTAACTTTGAGTGTGATAAAACGACTACTTGTGAGTGAAGTAAAATGTAGTCAGTCAGAATGATTTTAGGGCTCAGTTTCATTTTGATAACAAATATATATTACCTATAATTGCACATGTTTCGTTAAAGAAATTATATATGTAATCCACTTCTGCTAAATGCAAATTATATGGAAATATTACCCAGTGTGTGCTTCTGCGCTGACCATATTGGTGTTTTCGGGATTCTTGCTTTCATCTTCTGAATTTCTTGATTTCTTTTTCTCAAATTTGACATCATCTTTGCTGCCTGGCTTGTTCTCAGACTCAGTCGTCGTTTCCGTTACATCCATCATCCTGATAATACAAAAATATTTGATTAATATCATGCCACAATCTGATAAAAAATCGCTGACCAGCCGGACTGACAGTGCATGGACGTCCTGGCAATATGCACAGGAAAACTAAATATGCGGAAAAGCAATTATGTTGCCAGATATAGTTCCATGAAAAATCATAAGTTTTGTTTCAAATGTTTTAAAGATGTAGAGTTATATTTATTATGCTTGATAATGAAAAGTGTGAATATCATTTTAACAATATAAACAAATTAATGCCACAAACTATCAAAATAAGTCAATGCATATGAGGACAATGCGCCACAAACCAATTTTGTAATAAATACTTCTCACGAGCTAAAATGTAATCTGAAAATAAGAAAATAAACAATAAAAACCAGACACATGTGGTTGTGTCTTTAAGGACAGATAGATGATATTTAAGCATCACACAATATCATACAGTCACAGAAATTCGTAAACCGTGCCAACGTGATGCTTTTACTTCTTTTTCGTAATGAAAACTGTACATGCAACTGAAAAAAAAAACACTTTTAAAACAGTAAGGAAGTGTAAAGACTGACAAGTTTCTGCGTTGAGTGCAAACAAACAAAAAAGTCCTAAAGCAAGTGCGAGAACGCGGCGAATGAAGTCATCGTGACGGCTTCCAGTAAATTTTGCAAAGTATGATATTCGCTGTAAGAGGATTGATGACACTAAATGTAAACTTCACTGTCAGAGCGGAGTTTCACTTTCTTTTGAGTGTTGAATATTTCTTTGTAAGTGGATATATAAAAGATAAATCCCGATGCTAGGCAGAGTCTTAATTCATATCAAATATGGTAAGTAGTACTGGTAAAATTGAATGATTGGCCAGTCCATTTTAAAACTTCATCAGGTTAAAGGTTAATAAAAAAGGTTAAATTTGGGAACAGAGTAACAATAATAACGGCCCAGACAAGTAAAGGCATCATATATGCACTTTCTGACCTCTCGTGACTGAACTTTCGTAATCACCGTAGATTAGTTTTTACAGTGTACAAAAAATCTAATATATATCATTACATATTTCAATTAAAAAAAAAGCAAAAGAGAAGGATAGGTTTCCCGAAAGCACAGGGCACAGTAAACATAGCAGCTAAAAAAGGGTAATCCAGAGGGTGTATCAAAAAGTTCTATTACGGGGCCCCAAAAATTAAAACGAAAAAATGTACCGAAGTAAAACCTTTACATACCCCTCAAAGTATTCCCCTTTAACAGAAGTGCACCTTTAAAGACGCAAAATTCATTGTCTAAAAGCGTCAAAGGTAGTCTGCGGTTTGGTATCTGTTTTAAGTACTGTTGGATTGAGCTTCTATGTGTACTTTTATTGTCATGTGAACGCTTTGACAAAATATTCCTGAGGCGAGGAAATAGAAGAAAGTCGCATATACATAAATTTGGAGAATAAGGTAAGTGTAAAAGTTTTACGTTTTCGGCTTAAAACCAGTAATCTGCCGCTTTTTCTTAGAGAACGTCTTGACGGAATCAGGCGCGGTGTTCTCGTTGAAACTGCTAGACTAACTAATAGATTTTCATATTTGACAAAGGATCTGCACAACGGAGCCAAATGAATTAAAGAAAATTGTATTTTTGCGCTTTTCTGACACTTTGCTATATTCATTCTCCTCCATTACTTTTTGTCTTTGTGGTTCAAACATACACACCGCATTTTATCACCTGTGAGTTTGGTTAGTTAGACTATTCTACAGACGCGATTTTTAGAGTGCTTAAGCAGATTTCCGGATCATTGAAATTTAGCCTTCTTCTGATCATATGTCAATAAATGAGGGAAGACCTAAGTGCTTTGTCAGAATAATGTGAAATGTTCCTTCTGAAATCCCCTTGCTGCTAGGTATGTCTTTAACATTTGGTTTGCTGGATGTTTACCCGCATTTCACTTTTCACTGCCTTAGCCATGTTGAAACAAAGAAAGTAGAAATTGTATATGACTCTCAATATTTCAAATCCTTTTAGACTTTGTGTAGTAGAAATCCTCTTTACATACATGTAGCAAAGAAAACTAACATTCATGTACTTATGAATGAAATCGTATCAGTAACAAAACTTTAAGAAACACCCGTGTATGCAAAGGACAAAAATTGCACTTTTGATTGCTTCTAATCTTGATCTTATAATCAAACGGACTCTGGCCATTTACAGAAAATGAAATGTGCATGAACAAAAGCTTTTCTTAGTTTTATCTTTTTTTTTAAGTTTACTTGTCCGATTGATAACTTTTTAGTGCCGAGGGCTTTGTATTGAAACTGCAAACAAAGATGCAGGGCATTGTGAAGAAATGTCGTTTACAAAAACCAAATGTCTACTATGATTCCTTTTTGTATTATCTCATAAAGTTTTTACCGGAGCATAACTCAAAAGCTATAGAAGGAATTTTGCGAAACTTTCAGAGGCCATTGAGAGGAAATGAGGAAATGAAGTGTATCATGTTTCTTCTTTCATTTGGTAACTTGAGAAACTTGAAAATTTTGAAATGGATTTTTTTTTACTTCATATGCGTGGTAAAGAACTGACAAGGAACTGCAGTGTTTATAAGCTGTACTGTTTCATACATATTGAAAATAGAAATTCGCGACAACACTCTTTTCTTCTCTAACTAATACGATTGTACACCAGTCATAATTTCAAAATAGTTCCTCTTCTTGGCCACCTTTTACACGAAACATTTCCTTTGTTTGGGGATGGTCAAGCCAAACATGGCTTTTGTTTTATAAGATATTTGTCCCCATAACCTTGACATTATGATTGATGAGGACACTATGTACCGTGACAAATGGACAGACGGATGGACAGAGGTGCCCCCAAACAGACATGTAATTTACATTTAAAACTTAATTCAAAAACAATAAGTTTGTTCTTACTGTGAAAAAAACATCCTAATGTGCACGACATTCGTACAGTTTTATGAATTTATACCATACATGTTTTGAGATAAGTGCGACACAAACGTTTAAGTCCTGTCTGAATATTTGACTCAGCAAGAGGCAACGAGACTGATCTCACTGAGTAAAATCCCACACTAAACCAAACCATAAGTACGTAACTTCAAATCCAACATAATATTCTTGTATACTCCGAACAATGTGGGACAATCGCTACACAACCTGTTAGCTCTACCTGTTGCATGCATATCTAAGTCAAAGTTCATAGGTCTGTTCTAGGTAGAATCCCAAACAAAACTCAAAATGTACATTTTGACATGCTTAAAAGCTTTTGGATAGTTGCTCCTTTACGCGTACTGTGTCTTTATTTCCAACACAAAACCCCAAGTACACAACATGCTGAATAACATTCCTATACATTTTGAAAGTGGGCAGGGGGGTTCCGTGACCGAGTCGCTAAGATCGCTGACATCAAATTACTTGCCCCTCACAGATGTTGGATTGAGTCCCATCGAGACGTGGACTTCCTCATGAAGGGAAACCATCCAGCTGGCTTACGGAAGGTCGGTAAATTTAACCGGGTGCCCGCCCGTGCCGTGATGAAATATTGCACGGTGGTGCGCCTTCGGTCGTCCTTTACCATTAAAACTGGAAAGTTGCCATATGACCTGAACTGTGTCCGTCTGACGTTAAGCCCAACAAAACAAGCAAACATATACTTAAATAGAGTCTTTTTCAACAATTTTTCAGTCATATAAACGACAGTATCCACCTGTAGCAGTGAGCGCAATGCCAAAGTTTATTATGATGCCTCATTAGAATATCATACCATAGACCTGTGACCAGATATCCAACCTTTTCACATTATACTGTCATCGGGCTCACAGGTCTAAGTATCATTTTAAAGTGAGGAAGCTACTTGTACCATTTTTCACGTCTTTGGTATGACGCGGGCAGGATTCGAATCCACGACCTCTGCACTTGAAGCGTGCGATCTACCACTAAGCTACCGAGGCTTAAATAATACAATGAAGACAATTTTCAAAATTTTCCACATGACCATGCAGTAAAATTAAACCCACCTAGATATTCTAATAGCGGGTCACCATTGGAACATTATACGGAATAACCGGGTATTCTAAATCAGGCCGGTTTCTTTCATCTACAGATCTGCCGGCTGTGCTATATGGTATGGTCGAAAGAAGGAAAGTATACGGCCACTTAACGAACAATTGTAAGAACTGCTTCAAAACCTACCCTACGGTTAAGGAAAAGAGGTCGTTAGGAGATGTTGCTGTTGTCGAGTCTGATTACATGTACCAAGCTTTTACGTATCATAAGAACTCAAAAATTATTTGCATGAAAGTATCTGCAGGTGAGATGATGTCTTCTTTTTTTCAGATTTTGCCGTCATACCTTTTCAAATTTTGCAATCTTTTGAATACTTGGTAAAAAATCACCAAAATTACATTTGAATGGAATTGTTTCGAAATCAGACAAATAGGGTCTGATAAGAAGGTTTAAATGTTTCGACTATATATATGTACAGGGAGAAGTTATTATGCCCAAAAGTGGCAAAGGTTTTGATAATATCAATAAATTGAACAACCTAAGTAATTAAGTAAAGGATTACCAAATGATCATGATGATCATTTATTTGTATCTGACATTTTCTTTTACATGTAAGTTTCCACTATATACATAAAAAGAAAAAGTGACCATGTCCCCGTCCCCCATCCCTCGTGGCAATGTTTCTTGACAAATGAATATAACAATTTGAACAATTGTGGTAGATGGTTACCGAACAAACATTTATAAATCATATTGAAGTGAGACGAGCAGGTTCTGTTAAAAGTCTTTTAATGTTTTCACAGTATGTATATATAGAGGAAAGGGACAAAGTCCCAATCATGGTTGTGTTGTGCGAATAGTCATCCAACAGAATTAGAAGAGGGCCACCTAAGAGTCATTTGTATGAAATTATTTGAAATAAAATCTATGAAGACTATTTAGAGGGGAAGAAAATGGAATCGAACAAAATAATAGCAGGGTCGGTTTGATTAAATCGGTTTATGACAGACCATGAAACGTGAAACATAATTTTTGCCGAACTGCACATGCTTTGAGACATCTGTTTATACATACCAGCAGGTAGACATGTTAAGACTTTGAATATTATCACCGAAGGGCAATTGTTATATTATTCTAATAGCCTGTGGTTTCTGACAGGATTTGTACATGTGTAAATAAGTATTATGATTCGACAAGTCTCTTACGTTCTTTAGCTATGGCAAAAACAATTTTGTATGATGGGAATTGTTTTGAACATAGAGGATATTTCATGAGTCTCTTTTCATAGTGAATTTATTAAATGAGTTGAATAAAATAATAAAATGCCAGGCTCTGCCGATCATTTTATCAATTTTTTTCAACGAGTTTAATACATTCCATGTGGAAAGTCACAAATGTAATATTCTTTTTATCACATGCTAGCTTTACCTGTCAAAACATCAAATATTCTACCTTCTTTTACTATATAAACAAGTCAATTTAACCAACCTCTCCTACACTATAAACGATTTAAAGTGAAACAGTTGTTGACGGACTACAGACCGGGGGTGGCGAGAAAAGCTCATTCTGAGCATGTTGACTGAAGGGAGCTGAACAAGAGTAAGACTTGCAATAACATTGTTCAACAAAGTTCTCTACAGCTTTAGTTATGTCAAATTCTTGCTCATGACCAAGTATCGAAACATATTTAAGTGAAATGAAATTACCCTTGTGGCGTTTCCTCAAAATACGATATATGATTTTGACTATCCGACACGTTCTGTTTACGCTCAATATTAAGTTCTTGTGAACTGTTTATTATATTTTCGTTATTTTGTGATAGCTGCTTAGTTCTCGAATTCGTGAATTCACTGTTCTCCTTCTGGCTCTTTTGTTTATTTATCTTGACTTCACTATTTCCTTTCATAAATGCCTTGCGTTTAGTAGAATTTTCACCTGACGTCAAAGATCTAGAATGTTCTTCTGTATCTGTTTCTATTGGTTTGACATCAGATGCCGATACCTGATTGTCTTTTTCACTCGAACCGATTGCCTGACTAACGAACTGATGGATCTTGTCCCATTCTTTTTTACGTTCTTTTTTATCTCTCTTTGAATTTTGTTTTCCAGTTTCCTCTGTTTTGGTATTTGTTAGTTTTGGTTTGCTTACTGAAAGCAACTGATGTTTCTTTTTCTCGGTAGTCAACTGCTCTACGTGTATGGTACCTGAATGATATATTATCGAGTAGGTAAAAATATAATAAAATATAAAAAGAAGTAAATTTCCTATTCCATAATGTGAAATGAAACATAAATGGCATTGATTTTTTTCCAGTTACACCGGATGCAATATTTTCACAAGTGTTTGGACATTTGAGAAGAGGTGGGAATTGTATCAGTGACTGACGCATCGTACGCATTGTAAAAACTTACATTTATGCAGTTTGAACCGAAGCAACACTTTTAAAATAAACGTTAATTTAATTTGTCATTCTGAGGGATAAGCGTGAAATGTAGGCTCAATAACAATTTATATCTCCAATGAAAAAGATGATATTTGTTTCGAATTATCTTTCATCGAGTGAGCACATGTTTTCAAACTTATTCATGATTTGGCGCTAAAAGGCATCGGAAAAGAATTCTGCAATAACTGTGCTACTATTATATGACATATCATTTCAGTGTAATAATCATAAACAGAATATTTTAATACATATTTTGCACACTCTGAATAGAATTTAAGGCTCGCAATATTTTTCATTGGCGTCTACTCGCTCCTAAATTATTTAAACGGACGTGTTGCCAATCTTCACGCTGACGTCAATTCAACTTAGTTTTTTGCTCGATATATACGCTAATGATAAAACTTTTTTTATTTCAACCATATTTTATACACACAAGATCGTGAAATAATTCGATGGACGTGTAACGTCTTTGTTGTGTTTAAATATCATAAAAATGGTTCTCCTATAAATTGTTTTCTTAACAAAAGCAAGATAAGTACCTTACTGTGCTTCTATGATAACTTGAATACGCGTCCGATATGACTTATTAGAGAGTTTGAGATTTCAACCTTTGCCTTCCCCTTCAACGTCTCTTGCGAAGTTAACGTATAAAGTTGAAGTTCGATTAAAATTCCTTGAGATTTCAAACTTTAGAATGAACCTTACTTCTTTTAATCTACTTCTTTTAATCTGCCCATTCAATTTATCCGTAATTATGGTCGTTTTTTTCCCGTGCATTTTGATATCTATTGTCCGAAAGGACAGGACTTTTACAAGATGCTTTAAAAATGAATTTAAATAAAAAACATTTCAGTCAATATAATCATCGCATGGATATTAGTGCGATTACGATAAAAAATGCTAAACAATGAGAAAATGTAAAAACTCGTTGGTATTGCTCCGAACATTTAGGTTTTATATGAAATGGTGTTAGTATACAATGCGCGATTGTTAATTATACATGAGAGGAAATAAAATTGAAACTCATATCAACGTATTCTATTGTTGATGGTGTTCTTGAAATTGGTTAGAGGGACACCAACTTTGAAGAGGGGGTCACCCATTTCAGGGAGGGTTGGGGTCACACCGGGTTTTAAGACCGATTTTCTTTGTAAAAGGTAAGAATCAAAGGGGGGATTGACCCACAATGCCGCTTTGCCAGGCTCTGGGTCCGTGCATGTAAAGAATGGAGTTATCCTATACGGCTAACAGGAGGAAACTTCTCGCAATTTGATATCATAGATCTGAAATTGTCTGATATTTCAGAAGAATTTTCTGTCTTTAGTTACTAGTACCATTTTATATTTATAATTAAAACACAATTGTCGTATTAAGTGTCAGACAGAAACGGATTGATTTTATTTGAAAGTGAAAATGAAATGTTCCACCAAATGATAATCGCGCGTTATTATTTATTTTTCAAGTAAAATGACTGTCATGTCATGTGCCTCCATCCAGTATTCAGTCTTTGATGCAGAGTGATGCGGACAGAGTAGATGCAAAAAGACTGTAAGTTTTGACTTTCGTGGTATCACATCTCCGGACGTTCAAAACTTCCCTTCATACGACAAAAAGGCCCATCTAGTATAATCGATACCAACTGGGGACACAAATATGCCGTAGAAGTTAAAGTTTGAACAAAATCTCAAAGTTTCTCAAAATCAATTGATGAATTCATACTTCCAGGTATAATTCAATGCATTTAGTTAAAATCACTAGCCATACAAAACTTCATTATTCTCATACTTGTTGATAGTGTTTCGCATCAAATTTAGTCTAATTATACATATGGATAATCGAATAACTTAATAAGCAGAAATCCTGAAATTAAGCTTTTTATTTCAGATAGTAATAAAGAGAAGTCTTAGGCCTACTTGATATTACACGGAAAACTTTAGTAGCAACGTCTGATATAGATAAAATACACGCATATCGGTGACGTTTTACCCAAAATATATATGACAGACGTTGAATGTGGAGGCGAAGGTTGAAATCTCAAACTCTCTATTTTCAAAGGTAAATTAGATCTAATACGTTATTATCAAATATTTGGCTGACAATTTACTTATCTAAATATAATTTAGGAACTTATAACTTTTCGGAAACGTGGCTAAGCTTATAGAACCATAACGGTTTTTACATGTAATGGTATAATATAGATGTAGGTTCTAATCAAGTGTTTTAGCTACTTTTCTGTCGAAGTCGTTCAGAATAATTTTAGCGAATTGTTTCGCTATGAAGAATCTCATTTTTAGAAGCCCTAGCGTATAGTCTCAGAAGGTTTATTAATTTTTTAACTAAACCATTTACCTTATGAGAATGTAAAACTAGAACGTAAATGTATAAAAATAGATATATGTCAGAGTAAAACTTGCATCTAATCATTAAATTTCAGTGCCATTAGCAGCTCTATACACCACTGTACGTTACTTTATATTCAATACATGTATTATGATACAACTGGTATTTGATACAATAGATTTACCAAGTACGTTTAGTAATCATCGTAGTACAATTCGACACTGTAAAGTTAACGCAAAAGAAAATACAAGGGTTGCATATACACTTGGCCATCAAGATAACAATGCATTTTTACTAATTAGTGGCAGTATTATTTGATGTCTTGCTTTAATGACCTTTTCCTTAAATACATTTTTTCCACAACATTATTTCAATGTAAAAAAAAATATGGTTGATTTTGTTATAGTAAAAAATGAAAACATAAGTATTTTGATGAATAGTGTCTTTAAGAAACTGACACATAATTAGGTCAAGTTTGAAACAGTGTACCATTTTAAACACGCTGGTTAATAACAGGAAAGACGTTGATAGTGTCCCTGACGAATTATTTAAACATATATAAAATACAAGTATAGACCACAGTGGTCTCGGAAGAATCAGTAACATAGTAACGGACTGCAGTTTGGTTTTTAAATTCAGCAAGTTTTTTAAACTATTATTTGTAGTAACAGCGAGAAATGTGTCAAAATGTCATCCTATCCGTTTTAAAAAAGAAAGGTCAAACAGACGAATAGTTATTTACTTACAGTTTCCACAGTGGTAGATACGTATCAACCAACCACAAACTGGGAAAAGTCCAACGAAAGGAATGGTGGAAAATATAAATCGAACCTTCTCGAGTTTTGTCTTAAAATGTGTATCACCTTCGGTATCCCCTGAAGAAAGAAGTAATAACAATACCATACTGTTTAATGTTTGTTTGTATACAATTACAAGATAAGAGTCATGAAGGCAATGAGCCACTCTCCTGATTGCTTTAGTACATGATTGGTGACGAACGGAAGTCTGAAAAAGCTATATACAAGGATGCTACAGACTTCAAGTGTCACATGCAACTAGCGGGTTAAGAATAATATATTAGATCTGCCACACGGACCTATTATTTTTACCCAAGATAACCGCATTTCTCACTAACTAAAGACATCATAAGATTAAACATTATACATGGAAATTATATATTTTGAATGTCAACAAGTTATTTGTTTAATTCAACCTAATGGCATAAAATTTGATCACAGACAACCTGGTTTCAATTTGACTTTGAAAACTTCGCAGTGTCTTATGATTTGACGTGCCAGTAGTAACCGATTTTGATTCCTGATGACCAGTTTTGATTGTAATTTTTGTCATGGTTTGGTCCAGGTTTTGAATAGATTATCAAAAAACATCAAATTATAGATAGAGACTTAATTGTCTTACGACTTTTAGCCGTAACAAATCAAAGAGCACAGCATTCTGTAACGAAAATCCCAACTGCCAATGTTCCGATTCAAACCCATGTCGCTAGGATGCTAGCTTCATGCTCTAACCTCTGGGCCAAAGAGTCGACTCCCTGACGCATGTATCAAACATTGGCTTTAAATGTGTAGGCTATGCGTAAGCGACCGTAACACCTTCCCTCTTCAAAGAAGTCATCATTTATGATGCCGTGTAAGTCACCTGGGCATAGAAAAAGTTTTCGGCACAAGATAAAGCCAGTATCCCGGACGAGCCCACATCTAACGACTTTTACCCGTAACACATCAAAGAGGATACTTAGTATCCTATGAGGATGCCTGTGGCGTGATTCGAACTGGAGTCCCTTGGGTGCTAGTCTAATGCTCTTACCACTGAGCCAAAGAGTTGACTCCCTGACGCAGTTGTTAGTGGTTGGATTTAAACATACAGACTACACTCAACAAAATTCATAATCGGTCAGTTTATATTGTATTACTTTTTTGTTAAGAATGCATGTATTCACACGAAATTTCACATACCATCATTTGAATAGGTACTGCAGCTAATTATTTATTTATTTTTGACCGACTCACGACCAAAGTAACCGCATTAGGCGTTTTGACGAATATTACATATTTTGCACGTGCCGGACATGTGCACCAACATGCACGTGTTCGTTTGCACTTCTGTCATTACTGACGAAAGCCCTACTAGAAAAACACATATCATGGTGAAATTGACACAAGAGCAATGCGATCGAGCTGTCGGAATGTTGCTAGCCGTGACAGATTTACGACACATGGGTAATGGTTTTTGTTTCAAAAGAATTTCTTGTGAATACATGCACTATTAACAAAATAGTAATACAATATAAACTGACCGATTAGGAATTTTGTTGAGTGTATGCGTAAGCGACCGTAACAATGTCCCGCTTCAAAGAAGTCTTCACATGTCATGACATGTAAGCCATTTTGGCATAGAAAGTGCAATTTTCGGCACGAGAAAAAGTCCGTATCCCGGACAAGCCCCCATCGTACGTCTTCTAGTCGTAAGAATTCAAAGAGCATATCATTTTATGATGAAGATCCGAAAATCAGTACTGCCTGTGGCGGGATTGGAACCCGAGTCGCTCGGGTGCTAGTCTAATGTTCTTACCACTGATTCTGGCTTTAAACGTACAGGCAATGCGTTAGTGACCGTAACACTTGTTTAACATAGAAGCTAAACAGCTAAGCTAAAACGATTGTAAATTTACTGGTAGCAACATTGAATTCCGGAAAAGGACTGCATAAAGGGGCCAGACTTTCGAAAGGTTTAACACCGTTACAAACTCAACATTTTCACAACACTATTATATGTCTTCGTTAAGCTGCGTTTGTTATAATGTTCCAGAGCTGAAATTTAAAAAAAAAATCAAACACGAGGTTTAAGGGTAAGACAAACTATATGAGCAGGTTTCATTTAGATCAGAAAGAAAGTATAGGGTCTGGAGAATTAAAATTTTTTTTCTTTGGCTTATTATTAATGTAAATATATTGATCAAAAATAAAATCTGTAAAAAGATCCTTTGGAAGCAAATAATGCAATCAAGAAGAATAATAGCAGATTCGGTTTGATTGAATCTGTTCATGAGAGGTAATGAAATGTGCGACACCTCTCACGCCCCGCTTTGCACCGGCTACATTTTGATCATAGATAACGGATGTTCGAACTTGGCCTGGATCATATAGAGACAAACATTCTGTAATGATCATGTTTTTAGAATGCATAAAGACAATTTCTTATTTGTTCTGACTGATAATCATGTAGATCAGGTATAAAATGTAGGGATAATACACGTTTTTTTGTGCTTCTGCAGACGTTAATACATAAAACAAACGTGTATTGTCGCTATTCTTGCATAAAAAACATAACACGACGACTTAATGCATTGTTTTCATATGTGATGACTTTACGATTCCGGTACATTTTTAGTTACCATTCGGTTGTTCTTGGAAACGGTAAACATATTTTAAATATCCATAGCCAGGGCACACAGATCAACATCACTATCAAAAGCGTGATTTGAAGGGTTTTGAGTATCTTATTTTTATTTCCAGTTATTACAAACGTTATATTACCCATAATATAGCATATTACTTAAAAATTTGATTAACAGGAACACAATTTTAAGAATAATAAATTTACATTCGAATTATTTTGAGTACGAACACATTTAGAGTGCGGATGAGTACGAGGGTAGTGACTTTTTTCAAGGTTTATTATATGAATTCTGCGAAAAATCAGGTATAAACATATCGACTGATACTAACAAAAATCATAAATATAATACCTAAAAACGAGCAATAGCACAAGTTACACGCGATACTTATTTATTCACAGTTATTTACAATAACTGAACAGACGCTTTGTAAAGGGAGTGAACTCTAAGAGAAGCTAGTGCGTACATTGATGGGGGCAGTACGTCTGGGGTGGAAACTAATACAGCTAAACATACTATGGATTGCATTGTATCTATAATGCTACAAGAAGAGGTTGTTATGGAAGAAACAAGACACAGATGCCAAATATCAGTGTGCGCAAAAATACATACGTATGTCCCTGGCAAAGCATTTCCAAAATAAAAGTCGGGTATTAACAGCACGTGAATTGCCTTGTTTGCACACGATTTTTCTCCCGTTAATACATAGGCGGATCCAGTGAAAAAAGTAGTTTTTATACACGAATATTGTGCTCCGAATTACCCGAAATGACCCAGTTTGAATCCAATGAATGCAGTCGAACATTCCGGTTTGATATGTTTGTATAACAAGAAGAATTTGTAGCTTCTGGAGTTATAATATGATATAATTTCAGACCTAGTTTGTAATGAAAGATGACCTCGTTTTTAAATTGACCTTTTGTATGAAGACAAATTCTCTGACCGGGTTTCCCTATATAACATTGTTTTTGTTTGGGATTTATGCCGTTTTTCCAACAGTATTTTAGTTCTGTAGCGGACAGCAGTTAATTTAAAGTGCTCCTGGATTCTGTACCAGTACAAACCTGTTCTCCGCAAGTATGTGCCAACTTCCCCACTTGAATCAGAGGAGGAGGATAAGTAGTATAGTAATTGTTTGTTTTGGCACTTTAACCCCACTTAACCTTTTGACCACTTCTAAAAAACCGACCAATGCCGGACAATTTAAAATCCACAGGTTTTAAACCCAACAATTAACCCAACCCTAAACTTATAATACTAACTCGCGAAGCTGAAACCTTCGAGGTCTTTGACCCAGTCAGACCTACAGTCTTCGGTTGCACTCGGTACACTTGTACCCTCAAAATCTAACGACACCGGTGTCATTTTCTTTAACAAGTTTATCAATCAATATCGTTTGTGAGCTCAATGTAAAGCGACACCGGTGTCGTTCTATTGGTATTTACTTTCATTCATAAAGTTAACCGATATGTTTACTTTGTAGTACAATCCCGTTTAAACTTCCCTGTTTTGTTTGATTTTAAATTTGATACGTTTGCACTTTTACTATTAAACAAGTATTACAAGATTTAAGTACAAACAACTGAAATCACTCAACCGTTTGAGTATGCCATAGGCATATGCATGATTGAACATACGCTTTTGAATATTGTTTATACAACATATTTGATCTTATTTTCAATTAGTAAGTATATTATCAGGGTACACATAGTAATTAAAACTTTAATTAAACTTTTAATCAAAAAGTCTGTTTCTATCATAGGATACAGGTTCATCCGATATGTAGAATCTGATGTAACTACCCATCAAAAGCATAGATGTTAATTCTGTAGATGCTGAATCGTTATAAGGATGAATATCAAACATTGTCCCTTGTTTTAGATAAATTTTAATTTTTTTCTTATACATAGATATTAACCGATCAGTGTCAAAGTCCTCAGCTGCCTCAGCTGTTATTTTTACATTATCAAATATATTAAAAAATAAAACATCATCCTGAGGCCTTAAATTCCGCCACCTAAATATAAAATGTGATATTGGGCTTTTAGTCGGTTTATACGGTTCACCCGGGGAGCTCGCACCCTTTAATAAAATCTTAATATCTATTATATAAGTTCCGGTTTTTCTGACTATAAACACACCACTCAAAAGCATATCTAGTACATCTATTTTATATTTTTGGTTTATGAGTATAAAATTTTCATAATCTACGAAAATTCCAGGTCTTACTTCAAATTCATTTAAATAATTCAAACCGGCCATATTTTCATATGTTGAATGTATCCAGACACCACGACGGTCAAAATACTTTTTCATTTGTATGTAATCAAAAGTATGATTATAATAGTATTCAAAGAGAAACACTTCATGTCTCACTTCCTCTACCCTTTTTTCTATTTTCCTGTCTTTCTTTTTAAGTTTAAGAATTATTTCAGCTAAATCATCAAGTCGTTTTGTTGTGGCAACTTCAGAAGCAGATAAACTATCAACAGTATTCTTTGTTCTAGCTAATTGTGTTTCTTGTTTTAAAAAAACATTTTTTACTTTTGTAATTTCTTCAGCATTAGTGGTAATTTCTTCGACATTAGTGGTTATTGCTTTAGTATTAGCAGTAATTACTTGGGTATTAGCAGTGATTGATTCTCCTTGTTTAGCTGATATTTCAACTACAGAGTCCAAATCATTTATTATTTTTTTAATTTGATCATTAATTATGTTAATTGCTTCAGTATTAGCAGTAATTAACTCTCCTTGTTTAACTGATTTTTCAACTACAAAGTCCAGTTCATTTTTATGTTCTTCAACTTTAGCATTAAATTCATTAATATCTTCTTGTAATTTTTTTGTAATATTACTTAAGTCTGCATACTTTAAATTATGACGGTTGTCAACAGTACTAATCCAAACTCGAATTTGTTTTTTAAAGTCATCTATTTTAGAATTAATTTCTTTTTTAAGGTTATCTAATGCTGTGTCATGATCATCACCTCTTTGTGAAGCTGCCTTTTCCAATTCAGATTTATATTCTGCAAATTTATTTGAAAATAATTCTAATAAATCTTGATTCCCTTTTGCCATTTCAGTATTTAGTTTATTTATTTCTGTTCTAATTTCTAACTGATACATATTTTGTAACTTTTTTTCAGCTTCAATAATCTTGTCTTTTAGTTCTTCATGTTTAATCATACTATCTTTTAATTCTTGAACTTGAGTGTATAAAATGTTTAAATTGACTCGAAATAATTCTTTTATGTTTTCATCTGTCAAATCAGATTTCTCTTCAAGTTCTTTAATAGAATCAGTCATAGCTTTCATTTCTTCTTCAATTTTACCTTGTAATTGATTAATTAATAATGAATTCTTTTTAAAATCTTTTGTTAATTCTTCAATATTCTTTACTTCTACTTCTAGTGTTTGTTTTATACTTTTGACATCTTCAAGTTTATAGTCATCTATTACACTTTGATTTTTTTTATACACAAACCGTCTTGAAACTGCATCGTTGGGTTTATCTGGATTTCCTAGGTTGATTATTTCATTACCTCCCATATCTAATGCTCTGTTCATTGTGTTATCAAGTTCCTTATTTCTGTGAAGATACGATTCCGTTTCCTTTTTAAGCTTTTTGAATTGCTTTTTAGTAGCATAATCACTTAAATCAATATCAAATTTAACTTTACTTATACTGTCAGGTTCACTTATTTGTTTTACATCATTAAAAACTCCCATTATATAATTATTATATATTACCAGTAAAGTTTTTTCTTAAAAACTTCCTTGGTTTGTCAATATATAAGAAATCATATTTTTGATTTGTTGCATTAGCAAAAGTATCACGATCTATATTTTGTTCATTACAAATCCTATCATTTTCCATTTTACCTGGACTTTCAAATAAAATATAGTGTGAACAGTTGATACGGATATCTTTTGGTGTTTTATAGTAAGACTGACTTAAATAAATAACACAGCAGTTTTTGTGACGTCCTTGAATAAAGTATTTTGTTATTTCATTTTGAACTTTTTTATCTTCACATACAAAATCATCAAATATTACTACTTTTTGTTTTTCTGATTCAAGATTCTCACAAGGTTCAATTTGGTTGGGATCAGCTGAATATTCAAGTATTTCATTTGGATCTACTTTAATTTTTTTTGCAATTTGGTTTAAGTTGTTAATTAAATCTTGATATTTAGATTGTTCTAGGTTTTTAGCATATAAGTATAATTTATCATAATATATAAGAGGTTTTCGAAGTATATGCATTAATGTATTTGTTTTTCCAGATCCAGAAGATCCACATATTAACATTCTAAAACATGAATCTGGCATAAAAGGATATTGCTTAAATTGTTTAAAGTTATTGGATTTATCACTTTTTGTATCATAATTTGGAATTTCCATTTATATATAATAATACATTATTTTACAATATCTTACATTATTTTACATTATTTTACATTATTATATAAATGCAATCAAAACTTAATGAAATAAGAATAAGAAAAAAATTAGTCGGGCAAAAGATGAGAAATCTTAGAGAAGAAATAATGAGAGAAAAAATAAGAAAAGCTACAAATCGGGATATGTATACTGAAATTTATAAACCAATTACTGAAAAAATAGAAAGTCAAAAAGAACAATTATCAAGTCAGTTAAAAGCACTACCTGGAATAAAACAACAATTGGCATTAATTCCAAAAAGTATATCAGAAGATTTGACACAAGGTATTGCTGAATTAACTAAAGGAATGCAAGATGAATCTAAAAAGCAACAAGTTTTAAACCCGACTCCCTATACACCAATAGATTGGGGAGATGAACCAGCTGGATGGGTTCCTCAAGATGAACTTAAAAGATTAGAAGATTACGGAAGAGAAAAGATGGGAATAACTGAAGAATCAGAAGAATTTCCTGAAATTGTTGAGACAAGACCGAAAGAAAAGGAAATACCTACAGTAAATTTGGATGCTGGTTTGGATAGTAATGTTTTAAAAGAATATAAATATTACAAACCGTCTAAAATGTTTGACTTTTTTATTGCAGATGAATCTAATCCAGATAAAATAGATAAAGACGATCTTAAAGCTACAATAGATGATGTTACTGAAAATATTCAAAAATTAAATGGTTCAATAACTGGCAAATCAAATTCAAAAGATCTAAATAAGCAAGAAAAAGTAAAAGAATTAAAACATGATCGAGATGAACTCATAAAGTACAAAAAACGGTTGATAAATACTTTTAATTTAGCTCCTACATACGGAAAAGGAATAAAACATCATAACCCATATAAAGTTTTACCAAATGGACAATATGGTAATTTAATTATTAACTTAAATAAACTTTATGGTCAAAACAAATTAATTGCTAAGGATAGAATAACTGGAAAAGAAGTCATTAACACTAAAGTAGATGATGATTTAATTGATTTGATTAATAAAAGATATAACAATAATAAAAAACATTCAATTCATTCAAGAAAAATATTCAAAGAATTAACAGAAAAGTCAGGATTACCTATCAATAAAAGATCTATGAAATTTAAAAAAAGTAATTAGGGGACAAGGTTATGACGTTTGTCCATGTAATCCAAAAGAATTGGTTAATGACTTGGAGTTAATTTGTGGTTCAATTGATGCTGGAAATAATAATGAAGAACTAAAAAATGAAGGTATTAGAATAATTGATGAACTATTAAAAATGAAAACATTGTTACCAGAACAACATGAAATGTTATATAAAAATTATTTTTCTTGAATTTAAACTTTATTTATATATAAATGGAACAAAAAATAGTATTAAGTTCTGAAACAGTTAAAGATAATAAAAATACTCCGAGTGATTTTACAATCAGATTTAGTCGTTCTTTAATTTTAGATAAAAATAAAACTTACGTTGTTGGTTTGGATAGTATTAACACTATGACCTACTCTTGGCATAATATTAGTGATGAATATGACAATAAAAGAATTCGTTATCATAATGGTAAGGATTGGAAAGATATTATATTTACAAATGGTTCTTACAGTTACACAGATATTAATAATTATATTAGGGAAACATTAATAAGTAATGATGATTTTGAATTTAATAAATCAGAAATTGCTCCAATAAGTTTGGAATTTGATTTAAGTAGTTTTAAGATTTTGATTTCAATTACAGATAATTTTAAGTTGGATTTGGAAATATCAAATTTTCATACATTGCTTGGATTTGAGAAAAAAAAATTAGAAAATACTGAATGGGGAACTAAAACACCAAATATAACTAACTCTGTGGATACAATTTACATTCATTGTGATCTTATTGATAATTCACTTGTTGATGGTAATTTCAGTGATATTATCTATGCTTTAAGTACTGCAGATTTAACAAGAGCTTATCCATTTACAAAAGAACCAGAAAGAGTTGGATATTCTGAAATTAATAAATATATTATAAATTCAATTAGAATATATATTACAGATGTATTTGGTAGAATAATTAATTTTAATGAGGTTGAAACAAGTTTTACACTAATTTTAAAAGAAATTAATTAAAACTAAAGTTTTAAAACTTTTATTAAAATTTAGTTTTATATAATGTACAAAAAAGTTTATGACAAAAATAAAGGAATATTTATTTATGTTGATGCTCACACAGGAAAAGAAATCATACACGGGACAGGTATCTTTGACACTTTAACGAAATTGCTTTCAAGTTCAGCCGCATCTTCAATTAGCACAGCTGGAAAAAAAGCTTTGGAAACAGCAGGAAAAGCAGCACTTGAAAGTGGAACAAAAAAGGTTGGAACAGAAGTTGGAAATTTAGCTGTAAATAAAATTTTTGAAAAACTTAAAAAGAAACCTGCTCCGGCAGTTGGTAATTTAATTGCCAAGGAATTACAAGAAAAGAATAACAGTAAAAATAATAATAAAAATAATAATGATAATGAGGAGGATATTCATATGAGAATAAATAGAATATTGTCAGGATCTGGAGCTTTAGCTCGTGCTGGAACTTCAGCTCAACAAAAACGTATTAACAGATTAATTTATAAAAAATAAAAAATAAAATAAAAAATAAAATAAAAACTAAAGTTTTAACTTTAATAAAAAATATAAATTAATATATAATATATACATGTTTAGAACAAAAGAATATTGTGAAAGATATGAATTAACTCCTATTCAATTAGATACAGCTTTAATATCAGTCTTGGGAAATAATGTTAAGCAACAAAAAAACGGATATCACTTTACAATTAATGATAGAAGTTCATATTTTGATTGGTTTAATGCTTATTTTGAAGTAAGTTTTAAAGTAAATAAGCTTGCTAATGGTAATAATTACGGTGATGGAGATCAAATTGCTCTAATTAATAATGCAGCTTCATTAATTGATCAATTAGTGGTTAAACAAAATGGAAAAATTGTATATGATTGTAATAATTTATACAAAGTAATAAATGTAAAGAGTTTGGTTGAACTATCTGAAGATTATGCAAAATCAACTGGAACAAATGAGTTTATTTATTTAGATACTACTGCTACTGCTGCCGCTGATAATAATTCGGGTTTTGCTTCTAGGAAGTTATTAATCCAAGGTGGTAAAGAGGTAAATGCTAAAATTCCATTAAATAATTATTCATTTTTTCAGGGTTTAGAAACTAATATTTTACCTCCAAGTCAAATTCAAATAACACTGCAGCTGACAGATGATGATGAATTAATTTTTAGAGCTAATGCTGCTGATCCAGGTAGGGTAATTGTAACAAAATTAATTCTATGGGTTCCACGTTTAATTTTTAATGAATTTGGGTTTGATCTAATTACTACTGAAAGATTTAAAAAAGCAAGATGGTCATACCTTAGGGAAATGGTGACACAATCAACTGATACACGACAGACGAACATAACTTTTAGAATAACAGCTGGTGTAACAAAACCACAACATGTATTTGTTTATTTACAACGACCTGATAAAAGTAATGCACAAAGACAGAATCCACATTTATTAGATACATTTAAAGTTGATGCAGCAGATGATAATGTTTGTACTTTGAGCTCTTGTCGTCTTGAAGTTGGTAATGGTGTTTTTTTATCCAGAAACAGAATACACAAGTATATCAAGAATATATGATGATGTAATTAATTATTATTATAAACAAAATAATAAGACTACTGGAAGTCTCTTAAATCGATCAAATTTTCAAAGTTTGTTTGGATTTGTTCATTTTAACTTGGAATATAAAAAGGAAGTAACTACAGAAGATCCTAAACACATTACATTAACAGCTAAATTAAATGTTCGGCCGGCAGCCAATATTCGTGTTTACGCAATTGTATTGTATGAAGAAACAGTTGAAATAAATACTATTGGAAATGAACTTGTTATTGTTTAAATAAAATAAATATAAATTATATATAATGAGTATTAAAAACACTGGGGTTGTAAACAACCACACATCAAATTATATTGAATATAAAGTTAACCTTACAGATGGACAAAAGAAAAATTTAGCACAAGCTTATAATAATAAAATTCCACATACTTTTAGATTAAAACATGAACAATTACGTGGAAACTTCCCTTTACTATTAACAAAAACACAAATTAATCAAATTAAAAAAGCTGTTGCAAATAAGAAGGGATTAGAAATTACAATTTCGAAAAAACAAATGTCCAGTCAAGGTCAAAATGGTGGATTTTTAGGAGCTTTGGCTGGTTTGTTAGGAAAAAACAATTCTTCCAATGGCAGCAAAAATAGCTCCAAAAATATTAGCCCCTTTAGGCATTGGTGCTTTGTCTGGGCTAGCCAGTACTGGTGTTAGTAAAATACTTGGAAATGGTATTATTCAGTAGCTAATGATAAGAGAAATATGATATCACCGTATCTTACACCTAATCAAAGAAAACAATTAGTAGGATCTGGAGTGATTAAATTAACACAAAAACAAAAACAAGACGGTGGGTTTTTAGGTATGTTGGCTGCTAGTCTAGGGATACCTTTGATTACATCTTTGTTAAGTGGGAAAGGACTACAGATTGATTCTCAACGGAGACCTTACAGACGAATTCCTATAGTAAAAAAAAAATAAAATTTATAAACAAACCAATATCTAACTTTGAAATTGAACAATGGGTAAAACAATTAAAAATTAAAAACTTTAGGGGTGTATTTAGTAGAAATAATTTACTAAAATTAAAAGAAAAGGACGAGTGTGGAATTATAAATTTGGACGACTCTGTTGGTCCTGGAACACATTGGGTTTGTTACTTTAATAATATGTACTTCGATAAAACCAGAGGTTTTCTGAGAAATGCTTTGTATTTCGATCCATTTGGACTTCCTCCGCCGAAAGAAGTAATTAAGTATATACCAAATGTAAAATACAACAATGTTCAATATCAAGACAAAACAAGTATACTCTGCGGATATTATTGTTTATTTTTCATTAAAATGTTACAAGATAAAGTACCGTTGTATGATTTATTGTATAAAATACTAAAAATTCATAATCAAAGAGTAAATGAACAAACTATTATAAATTATTTTAATAAAAAAGGACATGTAAATTAAACTTATTAAAACTGTGTTTTTATTTAACTGGAATAATTAATATAATGGGAATATTCAATAATATAAATGAAAAAGTAAATAAAATAGAAAGATGGACGTCAGTCCCTGAGAGCTGGAAGCTCACACAAATTAAAAGAAAACCTCCATTGTTCTTAACATGTTATACCGAAGATACCGATGGTGGATTATTTCAATGGAAAACTGTAAATGCTAGTCCTGGTTTAGTTCAAAAAGGTAATAATGTAAGAATTAATTTTAATTCCATCTTAATTATTCTTGTTGATGCAATTAAATTAGATAAAGGAGAAGCTAAATTACAACTAAAAAATAAAGAAAATGTAATTCTTCAAAGTTACAATGCAAAAAATAACAGAAAAAATGAATCTATTTCTATTAATTATGCAAATGAATTTAAAATAAATGATGTTATTTATATTAATTCTTTAAACGTTATGAATATTCAGTTAACAATTTATGGTTCTATAATTTAAGAGTTAATTTAAGTTTTAATTTAAGTTTTAATTTAAGAATTAATTTAAGAATAAGCTAATGTATCAATACCATTATCAAGAATATATCTTTTATCGTCATAACATGATAAAGATGTTTTATTTATAACATAACTGGAAAGATTGTGTTTATTAGAACGAATAACTTTAAAGGTGTGATTACTTTGGGTTGAATTAAACAAAGTATCTTTGTAATTTTTATGAACTATTGTTTTCTTAACAACAAGTTTTTTAATTCCTTTACATTTTTTAATGTTAATCTGAGCTTTATGCTCACATGAATTTTCTAATAAATAAGAATACATTTTACTTCTTAATCCAACAAATTCAACAATGGGAATGCCGGCAGCTTCATCTTTAAATTTTCCAATTACTTTTTTATTATTATCAAAATAAAATTTTGAGTTGTTATCGTAATCACTATTATCAAATAAATCTTTGTCCTTATAAAAATCCTCATATGCATCTTTGGTTTTTATTTCATAACATAATGAATCAGTGTCAGTAAACAATAATTTACAATTACCCTCGTACTTTTCCTTAATGTAATTATAATGAAAATCATACATTAAATATTTTGATAAATCTAGAATGCACATTCCAACATAACAAGGTCTGTTTAATAACAAACTTTCTTTTATTCTATGAATACCAAAAAGGTTAGAGTTAAACATCGTTGAACTAACAAATGAAGGTTTGGCTATGTATTTTAATAAAATATTTTCATCATGTGTTAATTTAATATTAACCCTCTTACGTAAATTCTCCATCGTCTTACCGAATACAGAATTTTTCATTAACTTAAAAAAGTCCTTTTCAAATGAATTTTTTGCTTTAGATCTTTTTTGAGTATTAAAATCAATATACTTTTTTAACCAAGATGTATCAAAAGTTAATATTTTATGTATTTTTGTTACTTTTAACCCTAATTGTGTATATAGTTCAAGATTTTTAAAATGAACTACATAATTTTGTTTTTTCATTAAAGTTGGAACTAATTTTTTTACGTTACTTTTTCCTATTTCAAATTCTGTTTTAATATTTTTACTATAATCAGAAAGCCATTGATCTGGTATTTTAATTTTTTCAGGAGCTAAAGGATAATCATTGTGGGTTTTATGAAATTCTTTTGGATATTCAAGATCACATTCAACTATAAAGTTAGTTTTACCTTTTGCAATTAATTTCTTGAATTGTTTTTCGAATATAAATTTAAAGTTTCCAGAGGGTAAAGGTTGACACATAGCCCAACCGTAAAGGTTATTGGCGTCGAGGTACATAATGTATTTGCTTTCTTCTTTTGAATTATAATCTTTCATATATTTATTGTTTGCTTTACTATATCTGTTTGAAATATAACTTATTCCTCCTCTCAGTCCCTTTTCAATAAAAAGATACATATCAATATCAGTTATTAAATCTAACTTAATTCCAGTCATTTTTAACATTGCATCCCAAGCTAACCCAGGACTACTAAAATAATGACAAGGATCTAATTTGTAGTACTCTAAACATAATTTTCTAAAATTTTCGAATACATCAGCTAAAAGTAATACGTCAGTTTTTAAATATAAATCATGATAATCTCCCATTGTTTTTATTTTAAATTTTTTCCAGATATTTTTAGCATGTTCGTATTCATTATCAGATATGTGTGTTTCATTTAAAATTGAATAAAACTCTTCTTTAGAAGGTAATTTTGTTTCTTTGAATTTTTTAAATGAATCCATGTAATCATATGGATAAACACCTTTTGTTTTTAATAAATTAATGCTTTCACAATCAAATTCTTGAGATAAGTATTTAAATTCTGGAATATTTTTTACTAGGTTATCCAATGATTGAGACATAAATTGGAATGAATCAATAAAGACCAAGTCAGAAATCATAAATGCCATATATCTTTCCATATTGTTAGGAATAACATTAATTTCTTTTTTAAATTTCCCTATTTGTTGCATAATAAAATGACCGTCATAACCTCTTAAATTATGAAAAATAACAGGAATTTTATGTGTTAGTTTAAAATTAATATTACATTCTGAGTGAGCACTTCCTCTGAATTTTCCTGTTATATGACAATGATCTCGGACCTTTGGTCCATTTTCATTTTCCTTATATTCTTTTTCACAGATATGACAAAACTTTTGTTTTTTAAATTCACTTTCATCTTTTTTAGACATTCTTAGTTCTTTGTTAAAATGTTCTTTAAATATTTCTTTACAGTATTCCTCTTCCTCAAGCATTTTTTCAATAAACTTATAAACTGCATTAGGACCTCTATAAATCTGGGTTGGTTTAGTATATTTATCGTCATAGCAACAAACAACTTTATAGCCGTAACCACAATCTATATGATTTTGATATGGTTCAGTAAATGAAGATTCAGTTGATGGTAAAGCAGTTAAAACTTTTTTAGTTATTGATTCAAAATCAGCATAAATTACAAAAGGTACTGCTAAACCTTTATGATAATTTTTAAATTGTACTTTACTTCCCTCTTTTGGCATTTTTACACCTTGGATCCCATTAATAGCTAAACAATTTGGAATATGTTCATTTAATATTCTTTCTTGAGTAAAATGTTGTAAGCAACTTTTACAAAAATGTTTCTTGTTTGTATTTTTTTTTGTTATTCATTAATCTATTAAGTCTTTTATCCAAACATAATGTTGGACTACAGTTCTTGAGGGTTTACAGTCATCATCAGTTATTTTATCATTTATTTTATCATTTATTTTATCATTAGTAATTAGCAACATGTCACAGTGTCTTCGTATTGATATTTTGATATGTACAATGGATAAATACTATTTTCTTCATAACCAAATATATTAAATGATATTTCATTTAAAACTTCAATTTTAGGTATTTGATTTAATGTAACAGGAAATTTAATTCAGTATAATCAAGATCGTTTATATGTTTTTTATATTTTGAAATTTTTGAGGATTTTTTTCAACAGGAAATTTGTAAGCTAAATGACACCATCTAAAACATTCGTTATCATCATTCTTTATATTTTTTAATCCTTTCATTGGATGTTGTAATGGTTTTGGTAATTCTAAATAACTTGAAGCAGCCAATGGATTATACTTATATCTATTTATATAATGAGCATCAACTGACTCTATTCTCCAGCCACTTCCTTCAGAAATCCAATTACCAATTCTATTTATATTTCATCAAAAGCTTGATGTAAAGTTTTTTTTATTCATTTGTATTAATTATTTCTAAAGCCTTTGATTGAAAATAAGCTGATTTATATATTGTATCAGTTTTATCCATTTTTGCAAAAGTTATTTTTAAAACAACGTTTATTTTTATACCTTTTAAAGTTTTAAGTTCAGATTTAAGTATTTCATAAGAGTCGTTTATAGTTAAATATAATTGATTTTTTGGATCTTGTCTATATGTAATTTTAATTTCAAATTTCTATAATATTGTTTTGTAAATCTCTCGATTTCCATCTATATATATATTTAGAAAATAAAAATTCGTTAAGCAAAAAAGGATTTAAAAAATAATTAAAAAAATAATTAAAAAAATAATAAAATAAATAAAGTTTTAAATTATCTTTAAGAAGAAATAAAATATTTAAATTTATATCTTTTTCCATTAACTTTTGATATTCCACATTTTACTCGGTTTTCTCCTTTGCAGCACATTGTTATTAACCCAGAATTAATACCAAGGTCTTTAGACGCTGCATAATTGCTTTTATATGTTTTTTCTTCATTAGTATCACAGTCGGTTACAATAACTTTTTTAGGATTGTTTCGAATATTATTTGGTCTGGGACAATCACATAATCTTTCAGCATTTTCTTCTTCAGTTAATAGACAACCACAGTTCCATTCAAATAAATTATTTTTTAAAAGATAAGGATCTATAACATTTTGTAATTTATCAATGACATGATTTTTATATTCATCGCTAACTATTTGATTTAACCAATATTTAATAACATTTCTTCTTTTAAGAACTTTCTTATATGAATTTTTGTCTGGATTCATTATTTCTCCTAAAGTGCTAGATAATTTTGGCATAATCATTCTATCTACCTTTCTATTAACCATCTATATATAATATACTTATAGAAAAAAATCTTTAAAAACGCACCTAATGAAATTATATTGATTTGAGAAATTTGTCTATATTATCTATATCTTTTGAATAAGATTTTAAAGTCATTTTTTCTAAATTGTTATCAACTGTTAAAATTTTAATACCTTCTTGAGACATTCTGTTTAACCATTCTTCGTGTAATTTGTGTAGTTTTTCTAAATAATCTAAACCAACTTTGTTTTCTTCCGTTCTGTTTCTTTTTTGAAGTCTTTTAAAACATATTTCTGGGTCGGTTTTAACATAAACAAATCCATCAATAGGGTTTTTTCCGTATGGTTTTATAATATGATCAGTTAAGAAAAGATTGTATACTGCCCACTCGGGGTCATTTATAACACCATTGTCGTGATGTTGTTTTGTAAAAACGTTACTGTTAGTTAAATAACAACGTTCAAGGACAGAAACACCATCAAACTGTTTAGCAGAAGATAACATTTTTATATGACTGTTTAAAGTTGTTAACTGAAAAGGAAATAAATATTTGGAAGGTTCTTGAGCAGCAAGTTCAAAAAGGTTATATGAATTATAATCAGAGTCCATAACATTTTGCCATTCGTGAATTGGTTCTGGAATTATATTAAAATTAGGATTATATTCTTTAATAATATCTAAAAACGTACTTTTTCCTGATGCAATATTACCTTCAACTGATATAATTTTTCTCATTTATATAAAATACTTATAGAAAAAATCTTTAATTAAAGTTAATATAACTCTTCTTCTTTTTTACTTTTATATCCGTTAAGTTTAAATTCCTTCATATGCATTTCAAGAGGTGTTGAATAATTTTTTTCTTTCTGCATTTCTAATAGTATTGTAAAAATATCTTGAATAACTTTATTTGGATCTTCTTTATTTACTTTTCCAATCCGTGCTTTTGTTATAAGTTGTTTTATTTTGTGATGATGTGTTTTTAAAATAAATTTCTTGTCGTCAAGTTTTAGTCTGTTAGTAAATATGGTAATTACTGATGGAACAGCACCAGCAACTGCTACAAATACAGGAATAGTTGGAACAAGTGCTAATGCAGCTGAGCAACCAAAAATACCTGCTGTAATATATAATCCAGTACTTACTCTTCCGCAAAACTTATAACTTTTTCTGTAAGCAGCAGCTAGTTTAGTTAAGTGAATAATTAGTTGATCTATTGTTTCTATTCCATTATTAGAAATTAGATTTTTATTGCTCATTTATATAATTAAACTTTTTTATTTTCTAAATTAAATTTGTTCAAGATCGCTAAACGGAACCCAACTATTAAATTTTTCGCTATAACCCTTCCATTTTACTAAAGCTTGTTTTTTCTTATAGTCTCGTCTAATAACTTTTTCTATTCTAAAAACTTCTTGTGTAGTAGGTAAAAGTTCTTGTCCGTAAAATGAACCTTGAATTATTTCATTATTTAAATCTTTAATAGAGTATGTTCTGGGATTTGTATTATTAATTTTATAAATTATAAATATTTCCTCTGTCCAGTTTGGTGTATATCCTTTTTCAAAATGCCTTTTAAGTTTGCTTAAGCGAACTCGATCACCAATTTTAAATTTTGCTTTGCTCTTTGGTATCTTTAAATCACCATATAAATTAAAGTAAACAGTACCTTTATTTAAGTTTTTACTAGCTTCGGTTGGTGTCATTTTTATACTAGAATGTTTTGTTTTGTTATATTTATCAACCATATCCTGCAAATTATCTAAATAAGTATAAGTATTATTTGCCGTAAAATATTTCCACATTATTCTTTTTAAACTTCTATTAAATCTTTCTATTACTACAGCCTTTCCTTCATTAAATGTATGGTACATATTAATCTTATTTTTATTCAAAAATGATTCAAACTTTTTATTATAAAATTCTTTTCCTTCATCCACCCATAAATTTTGTGGAATCCTTGCAGTCTTCGGGGACTTTCGTCCCTGAATTCTATCTTCAGGTCGAGCGTGAAGTTCATCAGGAGCTGAAGCTCCAGAAATTATTTTTTCAAATGCTTCTGTAACAGATTCTCCAGTTTTATTCTTTAATGGAATAACCCAAGCATATTTACTAAATATATCAATAACGGTTAACAAGTATTTTACTCCTTTATTATATTTTGAAAAAGCTTGCATGTCAACTAAATCAGCTGACCAAGTATCATCAATATCATTAACTATCACTCTTCGTTTCCTAAATTTTCTTTTAATTGGTTTGTGTAATTCTTCTGCTAATTCATCGCTCCATGTGATTCCGGGGGTATACTCTACCCCCTTTTCCCGTTTTTTGACTTTTGTTTTTGTCCAAGACCAAGTGTGTATTTCGTTTTGATAGCTGGTTTTACAACTAAATGTTTTGCAATCTTTTCTCCAAATGTTTTTGATTTAGTTTTATTTAAATTGGAAAGCATTTGCTTATCACATGTACCCTTTTTTACACCACTGTCATAGCAAAAATCATGGTCCATACATACTGCATCCAGTTCATTGACAGGGGGTCCATTATCTAGGGGATTTCCTGGCCCACAATAATTATATCCTGGAAGTGTTAAACCTTTCTTAGGTAACAAAGGTAACATTGCTTTATGGATATCTAATTTACCTCCAGTTTTGTTTTTAACGAATTTTGATTTCGTTTTTCCGCAAGATTTACATTTTGCTTTTATCATTAACCTCCCGTTTTTTGTTGTAACAAAGTGAGGATTTACATTATCTGTAAATTTTCTTTCTTTCAAACAATATATTTTATTTTGTAAACTCATCTTATATTATATATATTTAAAACTTTTTAGTCTGTTTAAAATCTGTGGTTTTTAAAGTATTTTAAATTGTCCGGCATTGGTCGGTTTTTTAGAAGTGGTCAAAAGGTTAAGTGGGGTTAAAGTGCCAAAACAAACAATTACTATACTACTAGGATAATTGATTTCAGGCACAATGTACGCCCCGCACTGGAATCGATCTCACGACCCCGCGATCCGTAGAACTGCGCTTTCCCTTTTGAGCTATGCGTGTGGATTTTTAAAACTGACCAAGATTTGATAGACCAGCATTCTGATCCCCTTTCATATAAACTAGGTAGACAATGTGGCCTCTAAATTGTTTAAACGATTCGGCAATATACAGTAAGGCATTGCGAATAATTCAAAAAGCCAGGAGCAATGTTATTACCTATAATCCAACATGTCCTATATCTTTTGTCCAAATATGTTCCATGTACCTTTTGAAAAGGTTGCTCACAAAGTTTGCGTTCAATGTGCTACCAGTGGTAAGTATGATAATTTAGAGTAAATTTTGTGTTACGGGAGCAATCATTATTCACTATCGGACTTAGCTGAGAGTGCTTGGCCAAATACATTTTAATATAGATTTTGAGATCATAGCTCACCTTGGGCACACTGTCCCCAGATTAGTTAAAATGTAAAAGAAAAATACACTTTATTCGAGGCCGTATGCTTTATTATCTAACATATGTGCGGCAAAAACTCACCTTTCCCCTTCCTATTGTATAGGACACGTAGTAATATAAACCAAAGAACTAGGTGTGTGAAAAACAGAATTCCAAAGACGATACCTAATGGTAACCCAACACAGCAATCGCAAGCTGAAAGATATAAAAAAGCTTTCATTATGTTAAGAAATGTGAACTTGTTATATTTATTTATATTTACAATTTTCTTATACTGAAAGTCTAACACTCTCAAATAAAAGGGAAAAGTAAAATACAGATTGAGAATAATGTCAATAAATTTGTTTTATAACGTTTACTTTCACGTCCAATCTTGAACATGCTTGTTTCAGATCAAATTATGAATACACTGTTTACATAGGCATAATTTCGCCTGAATATTCTGAGTGACGCTTTGTAATTGTATAATTTAAAGGGCTACCGTCTCTATAGACTTCAGAGCTATACATATATTTAAAAGTAAGTGTAAGTTAACAACGAAATTACATGTAACAATCTCAGACTGGTTATTCCTATAGATGCCGATATATAATTTTATCTTTATGTTCTTGTATCCTTCCGGGATCCAGTGTGTTTGAAAGGCATTTCGTTGATGTTTTTTCTTTAATATGTCACTTATATAGATACAAGAACATAAAGATAAAATTATAGAGTATGAGAAAAAATATATATGTTCAAACAGTGTCGAAAGTTTAATTATAAACCCGAGCGCTTTCGGCTTTGAAAAAAGCCTTTTTCAAGGGTAGCATAAATCAAAACAACACAGCAACGGCGTAAATACCGCCTGTATAGTTCGATATATAAATACTCAAATACTCTGAGTATTTATATATCGAACTATACAGGCGGTATTTACGCCGTTGCTGTGTTGTTTTGATTTATGCTACCCTTGAAAAAGGCTTTTTTTAAAGCCGAAAACGCTCGGGTTTATAATTAAACTTTTGACACTGTTTGAACATATATATTTTTTCTCATACTCTCTCTCTCTCTCTCTCTCTCTCTCTCTCTCTCTCTCTATATATATATATATATATATATATATATATATATATATATATATATATATATATATATATATTATATGGGTATTTTCGATTCGTTCTAAACAATTATTAGGCGGTAATATCACCATCATTAAAATTATCACTTGATCTTTTTCATGAACAGTTACACGAACCTCGTGCACTATATATAATGGAAAAATGATTTCAAGCGCTATCACTCGACCATCATTTTGAAAAGACCTTTACAGAAACCACAAATCCAGTAATTCTAACACGATCCGATTCATTTTCCTATTAAACAAATAAGGCAGAAAACAGTGAATTATTATACAACAAATCACTGTTCTGACGTCACAATTATTACGTCATGGCGTCAAACGGCATAGCGGCGCGCTAGAAAAGAAACCGATTGAAAACGGGCAAATATTTAATGAATGTCGTCAAGGATGTACTTAAAAATCCTTGGTAACGTGTTAGAATCGAAATAATATATCTCATTTAGTGATTTGCTCTTGAATAAATCACTGTTTGTCGTTCAGATGCGTATTATTATATCACTCGGGCTGCGCCCTCGTGATATAATTCCTTCGCATCTGAACTCCAAACAATGATTTATTCAACGACAAATCACTGGATGAGATACATTATTTCTTAATTCTAATATGCTTGTTTCTGTTTAAACACGCTTACACTAAAATGAAGTCACGCTAACGTGCGATGACGTCAATGTTTTTGCTGCGAGCAAGAAAGACCGCTACTATTTAAGGGCATATTAGAATCGAAATAATGTATAGCAAAATCGTGTTTTACCTAAATTAATACACTCAAAATCGATTATACGTCGCTCGGGCTACTCCCTCGTGAAATTATTTCGCGGACGTATAACCTCTTTCCGTGTATTAATAACGTTAAACCACGGATTTTCTTAACATTATTTCTTAAATGCACATATCCTGCTTTTCTTCAAAGAAATTTATGTCACTTTCTCGTGGAAAATATCAATACATGAAAATACAAATAACTGGAATATGACCCATCGTTCTTAGCCTACTTCATATAATCGAACCGGTCGATTAGAACCTAAACTGCTTCAATTTTCGCATATCTGTAACGTTTCCGATTTTGTTACATAGCTGTACACATATTGGTCCTACAATTAAGGAGGTAGTATACCTGGTTACCAGGACAAATTCAAATTAGTTTAACCGTTGCAATGTATTGTATTTCGGTTTCACTGTTATCCGTAGGAGTCTGCGTAGTTGCTAATTTTACTAGTATGCGCGTTAGCTTTCTAATATAAGCTTAAAATGTATAAATTGCGGGGCTCGTGTTTCCATGGTAATTTTCTCTCATTTTTAAACAACTATGTATGATAACGGGTTTTTGGACGGCTTCAGTGCCATTCTTTAATATGTATCTGAACGTTTAAAGTAGCCATGACAGAGATGTTTGAAATATCTTATTCATTGCCTTTTATTGTAACTTCCTAGTAAAATATTAAAGTAAATTATCGTTCTCGTTTAATGTAGCTTCAAAACATGGTCTGCACTGGCCGCAAAGGCAGAATCACTTGCCGCCAGCAGGCTAAGGCTTAAATATACCAGTAGCAACTCCTTTGAATTTTACATTTAGATATATATTTTACGGAAACATTAATTCAAGAAATCACTATTTTCTTCTGAAATTTGGACAATTTAAGAGCATAGTTTTAGTATATCAGTACCAAATTACCAACGGAAACGGAAACAGAGGTATTACAAATCAAAATGCCTAATTTTATTTGAAAATGACAATAATAATTAACCTTTCATCCAACTACGAGGGGCGTTCAATATGTAATGTTATTCCGTATGTAGTTCCGTAACCGCTTGTTATTTTTCGATGCGGTTTTCGGCACATTATAAAGCAGTTTATTGGCAACTAAATGTTATATAATTTATAAAAATTGATACATTCAAAGTAAAGATATAATCATTTGAGTGAGGTGTACTCGGGTATACTAGACAATTTTATGTCAAAAATACTGAGATTATAATAAGCAATTCCTTGATTCTACTTTTCAACAACTAGAACTATAGTTCAATTTTCAGTTTAAACAGATAAAACAAATCATGATCTTCGCAAAAACATTTGAAAACTAAAATAAAAATGTTTATAACAGTTTTAAATTGAGTGTGTATATTTTTACTCGAAAAATGATAAGGTGAGTATAATAAGCCTCTGCAATTTTGTCAGGCGCGATAATCATCGTTTAAAAAATGGTTGTATTTTAAGTTGATACTAATATCTTAATTCTCGATTGCGAAACTAGTTCTTACAACTTTGATTAATCGCTCTCAACACTCATTCCAGATGGAATCAACCATGAGTTTAGATTTTTTAGATATGTTGTAAAATTAAAAATGCAATAAATAATTTAAAAACGCAAACGCATCACAAATTGCTGTACCTCGTAGAAAAATGATAGAATTTTGTGATTTTACAAGTTATTCTATTTTACCGAGACTCTGGCTGCCCAGGACAAACCTTAATTATAATTATGGTCCAGTATACCTGAGTACACCTCACTAAAATGATTATATTTTTACTTTGAACCTGCCGACTTTTATAATTTATAAGCATTGTATTTCCAATAAATTGCTCTATAATGTGCCAAAAACCGCATCTAAAAATAACAAGCGGTTACGGAACTACATACGGAGTATCTTTACATATTGAACGCCCCTCGTATATTCCCAATAACATCAGTTACCATAATCCACATGCTTACATTCCGCATAACGAAATATTGATCATTATTCAGAACGAATAAAAACTTTTCGTCAAATAAATGGTGTTTAAAAATATTTCAAATGAAAACAAATGTCCAGAATTACATACTTCCAAGATAAAAGCTATTAATTTTGTGCGGTAACTGACGCGTAACGTCATGGGGTAAATGGCGTCATTTTAAGGCAACAATGTTTTTTTAGCGTTTCTGTGGAAGTTTGTTCATTATTTCAGCATTGTTAAACCAATAAGCATCAGATCAGAGACCGGTTAATGGTTTCATAACTTTTCAAAGTCACACTTTCAATCAATATCTCGTATGTCCGATTTTCGCATAGATAACTGCCTGAAAACGGCTACGTATCGAAATGATATATCTCTTAATGATGCCTTGTGCGATATTCTGCCACTTATTATGCGATCATTTAGATTCAATTGCTGTGGCAAGCGTCAAATTCTTCTTTTGAGCAACTCTCAAATAATATTAATTCGACAAAGAGAAAGTGTGACATTAAAATGTGTGGGTATTGTTATTTAAACTGTTGTTGTTACCAAATCTCAAATGTTCTAATGAAATGAAACTAACCATATTGTTTGTAAGATATTGAATAAATTAATTGTATACTTTATTTTTTATTTTCAGTGTATTCTTAAAGAAATATATGAAAATCTTAGGTGACCGATTATAAATGTCTATGAGTGTAGTTTATCGTAAGCGTTGTCATAAATTGTCACGTTAACTTCCGGTTTGGCATGCGCACATACAAATGTTAAGGTACGTCCTTAACAAAACACGGCGCAAGATAAGAAACGGAAAGGAAGAAACAAAATGGTGCGACAGAACGATATGATGTATGTACACTTAATAAACTTCTAACGCGACACTTTTTCATTTTTGAATAACATATTCATTTTTAAAGACGAATACTTAATTTCAGTCACTTAAATATTTCCTTATTTTACACATGATTCAAACAAACAAAATAATTGTAGTTATCTCGATCTGTACTGCGGATCCCTATACATATATGTAAAATGTGTATTGTGCACGACAATATCGTGCATGTTTTCAATGCTAAAATTTTAGTCAGCGGTTTCATTGGCATTAAGAACTTACATAAGAATACAAAAAAATGTCTAGACTCTATCGTCAAGAAAGAACTCAGTTCGTTGGCAGTAGTGAGAGCAACACGCCAGATTATTAAGTACGTTCTAGCGCTCATAAGAGATTTATTTATTAAGCGAAAGTACATCCGTTAAAATAGAAAGGATATTTCGTAACCATATAATCGTGATCATTCTGTGTAATGCAAGTAAAATATTTTTTGTTAAAATAATTTTCCCACCTGGACGTTGACGGGTCTTAATGTTTTGGGTGCCATACTATCATGCTTTTTCTTATATCCGATAACAAAGGTTTGTATGCAGAGTTTGTATGCAGGCAAAAGAAGTCTGCAACTCAAATGGTATCGGTATTTGATATCAAACGTTTCGCAATTACCAATTCGGATCAAGGTTTTGACGCTGTATTTTGGTGATGGCATTTAGCTTTATTGTAATTACAATGTAGCATGGTGCAACGGCATTCCATATTATTTTTATACATCTAGGTTTTATACTTATTGAATGTAACAGACATACATTGTTCTACCAGTCTGATATGCCATATAACATGTATTTTACAAGTGAAGATTTGGTTTCTATTCTAAATAATATAATAGTAATAAGAAAATACTTTTCATTGTCAAATCAAGCACGTCATTCCATTTCATCTCGACTTACTACGTACTACGTACTTACTGTTTTCACAGCTGCAAAATATAACCAAACCGATAACAAATGTAATTCCAATCCAAAGTACAGCAGACACCGTATGTAGAAGTATTTCGCGGGCTGAAATAGACCATTTATCCTCTGTGTTATCCTCTGCAGAATACAAAATTAATATCAAAATTATTTGATACACTTAATAAGTCTTTTAACGCAACGCTTTAGTATTTTATCATTTTAATAAACACGAGGACCATGGTGGTCCTAAGTTGCTCACGTAAAATCAAATATTTGACCTAGAATATAATTATGTATGACACAATAAATCATGAATGGTAAGAATTGTGTTTATTTTAAGAAACAAAAAACATACCAAATTTGATGAGTGTCCACTCAGAAAAAGTAATATAAAGTAATGGACCTGTAAAGACATTCGGCAATTCACGTGACATAACGTAATCTCCCGATGCTGCTTCGGCTGTCTTCGGCTGCTAATGTAGCTCAATCGAGCAAAGGGACGGAGAATGCCGAAGTCCGTTACGGAGAACACGAAATCCCACGGAAATTGCCGATAGTCATTACGGGTCTAATACCTTAAAGTCATTTCTATTTGAACTTAAGGACAAAGTGTCATTTAAAGAAATTCAACAGAATTTTATAAGAATGTTACGGATCAAATCTGCTGAAAATTCATCAAGTTGTTTAAAGCTATTTTATTCTTAGCTCTAGTATTGGCCCATAATGGAGTAATTACCCCTATTTCAACAAAATGAAAAGAGAATCTTAAAATAATGCCAAAGAACAAGCTTGATGAAGATCCATCAAGCGATTTAGTAGCAGAATTGGTTTAAAAGTTTCTCTTCTTTTAGCTCTAAAGGCCCCTAAAAAGGACCGAGTGCACCCATTGAATAAATTCAAGAGCGGGCCTTATGATGCTTTAGACCTAGTTTGATGGAGTCCATCAAGCGGTTCACGAGGAAGAGTTGTTTACATGTCATTATATGTGTTGAGATAACAGCCCATAAAAAGAGTCAAGAACCCCCAGTTGAACAAGTCTGAGAAAAGATCTTACAATGATGCTACACACCAAGTTTGAAAACGATCCACGAAGAGGGTCACGGGATGTCGTTAAAGCATTTACTTTTTAGCTAAGGCGGTCTGATAAAAGGACCAAGTGTCCCGATTTGAATAAACTTGAACGAGAATCTTATATTAATTTTATATTACAGCAAATGTCTAGTGAAGATCCGTCAAACGGTTCATGAGAATAAGTCATTTAAAGGGTTTTCCTACTTTCCGCACCCCCACCCCCTACCCGATGAATAAATATGGGACAAATCAGTATAATGATACTACAGACCAAGTTTGATGTAGATTTACCAAGCGCTTCATTAGAACGAGTTGTTTGAAGTTTTTTTTCTACTTCTCTCCCATTTAAACATTATACTTATATTTAACAATACTTATATTGATGCAACATAGAAATTTTCATGGAGATCAATCAGATGCGTCATGGGGTCGTTTAAGTGTTTTTCTTTTACTTTATAGCTCTAAAGGCTCCCTGAAAGAGTCCAAGTGCCCCATTTTAAATATACCTGGAAGAGCCTTTGGAGTGATGCAACAGACCAAGACTGAAGAAAATCTGTTAAGCGGTTCATGAAAAAAAATCGTTTAAATGATTTTTTTGTCTTAGCTCTATTGGCTTCTGAAAGAGCCTAAGTGAGGCCATTTAAACAAAAATGGGAGAGAGCCTTACAGTGACGCAACAGACCAAGTTTGATAAGGATCTGTCATGCAGTTCATGAGAAGAAATCATTTTGAAGTTTCCTATTTTTAGTTTTAGCGGCCATTAAGGGCCATTAAGGGACCAAGCGCTCCCAGTTGGAGAAAACTGCGAAACTACGTGATAAAGATGTTACAATTAAGTTTGACGAAGAAGTGCCCCTTTTTGAACAGAATTGAGAGAGGACTTTACAGTGACAACAGTGCTACGGTTGCATCAAGCGAAGAGAAAGTCGCTTAAAGGTTTATCATTTCAACTTCAAGCTCTGGTAGTCCCTACAAGGGATCAGACACCCCCGATTGACACATTTTTGGAGAAGACGTCATAACGCTACAGATCTCTTAAGCGGTTTATAAGAAGAAGTGGTCTGATAAAAGGAGCCGAGTTGTTAAGGTCGCTAACTTGAAATTACTTGCCCATCACTGATGTGGGTTCGAGCCTCACTCGGGGCGTTGAATTCTTCTTGTGAGGAAGCCATCCTGCTGGCTTATGAAAGGTCGGAGGTTCTACCCGGGTGCCCGCTCGTGATAAAATAATGCACGGAGGCGCACCTGGGGTCTTCCTCCACCATCAAAGCTGGAAAGTCGCCATATGACCTATACTTGTGTCGGTGCGATGTTAAACCCAACAAAAAAATAAGAAGAAAAAGTTGGAACCAAGTGCCCCCGTTTGAATGAATTTGGTAGAAAACCTTATAGCGATGACCAAGTGTGATGAAAATCCATCAAGTGGTTCGCGAGCATAAGACGTTTAAATGTTTTCATATTTTTACCACTAGCGGCCCCTAAAATGGCTAAGCGTCCCCATTTTGACAAATTTGACAGAGGATTTAATATTGATG
>NW_026459958.1:0-73206 GCF_021730395.1 Mercenaria mercenaria | reverse complement strand
AATCAGATACAGACCAAGGTTTTTCAAGAGAAGAAAATGTTTCTCTCAATGATGCTCAAATTTGTTGCCCGGACAAGGGGCCAAGTGTTCTTATTTGAACTAAAACGGGAGAAAGCCTTGAAATGATGCTACCAAGTTTGATGAAGATTCATCAAGCAGGGACAAGCACTCCATTTGAACAAATCTGGGAGAGGACGTTGAGCGGCCCTTATTTAAATAGACTTGACAGAGGGCGTATCAGGATACTAGTTTCAGAGAAAAAGTGTGGGATATGGAAGACGGACGATGGACGTCAGACTATCCACTACATTAATAGCTCAACCTGAATCTTCAGTTTAGATGAGCTAAAATGCCCATTTCTTTAGGCTTAATATATTAATAATAACAAATCGAAATTTCAACAACCGCTATATATGCACTTAGTATGTCCCAATGATGGTTTGTCACATTTTCAGCCCCGATATCACTTTGATTTTGACCTTTAACCTATTGGCTCTAACACTATAGGGCCAATCTACAACCTACAGGCAACCATCCTACCAAAATGGCGGACTATAGAACAAGGCTTTCTTTAGTTAATGAGCGGAATGATTTGTAGACACAATGTCACCGTTTCCTTGAATTTTGGCCTACTGACCCCCAAAATAAGGGTTATCTACCGACCATAGACCGTCATTCTATAAAGTTGATGATCACTGTACAAAACGTTCTTTAGTTATTGAGCGGAAACGCTTTTCAGTTTCGAAATCATTATAACCTTGACCTGCTGACCCATAAAAATAGCTTATCAACTGACTACTGTCAGACATCCTGTGAAGTCTGACCATTGTGAGACCGAGTGTTATCTAATTATAGATCGACTGATAGACCGAGACACACTGAGCGAAACGTTCTCTTTTTCGAAGGAGTGGGGGCTACATAAAATCAAACTATATATGACACAGGTGACCCTTACTTCTGTCAAAGTACATAGTTTCATGACTGTAGGTAAAAAGATTTTACGATATAATCAACACAATCTTTTAAGCACTTTATGTGCATTTTTCACAAAGTGAAGGTCCATAACAGCGACCTACAAATGTAACTGAGTAAAATGAAAAAGAGATATTAACTTCACATATTTCATAACAATTATAAGATGACATTGGTAAAAATTGAAATCTGGCCGAATGATGGTGGAAATGGGCTACTTTGATTAGAATTTGATAGAAAATGACAATTTTGAGTGTATTGTTTTCAAAAACTGCATATTTATAGCCTACTGATTGCTATTTTCTGGCCATAAGAGGTAACATATTTAACATATTTAACAGTTTAAATGTGTAATTTGCATGCAGATCAGAGCAGAAAATGTCAAAACAGGGCAAAACAATGCTGCATTTAGGGTAACTGCTTCAAAATTATGTCGCGACAGCTTTTTTTGACAAATTGTGATGCTTTGTCTTAGGGTACTGAAAATGCCGTAAACTTGGAAACTATTGATATCAAGCTAAAACCTTGTATTATTTCATGCATTTGGGTTTGTTGTACATTTCAAATGAAACTGGCACAGTGTCAGAGAAAAGAAGCTTTTCTTATAGGCATGTAGTTACATGAGATCAACATATTATCTTGAGCGATCAACATCTTATCTCGAGCGATCAACATATTATCTTTAGCGATCAACATATTATCTTGAGCGATCAACATCTTATCTCGAGCGATCAACATATTATCTTGAACGATCAACATCTTATCTCGAGCGATCAACATCTTATCTTGAGCGATCAACATATTATCTTGAGCGATCAACATCTTATCTCGAGCGATCAACTTCTTATTTCGTGCGCACGACATCTTATCTTGAGCGATCAACATCTTATCTCAAGCGATCAACATATTATCTTGAGCGATCAACATCTTATTTCGTGCGCACGACATCTTATCTTGAGCGCTCAACATCTTATCTTGAACGATCAACATCTTATCTCGAGCGATCAACATATTATCTTGAGCGATCAACATCTTATCTTGTGCGATCAACATCTTATCTTGTGCGATCAACATCTTATCTCGAGCGCACGACATCTTATTTATATATATTAAGGTCCTTTGTGTGTGCATTTAAGTCATCAGTCAAACATACGGACAAGTTGTAAATTAGGGCCCCGTCGTTTCCGCTGTTATTTAAACTTCCCACAAGTACATGTACAAGTTTATCACATCATTTGGGAGAGCAATGCATATAATTGGTCATCCTTCCTTAAAAATCTAATGAACATAACCAATGATACATATTGCATGTTAGAAAAGCAACAAATTTTAGTTCGACTGATAAATTCGCGCAGAAAAGTTGCATGCATGAGTTAAGGAAAAACATGGAAATTCTTTAATATGTGGGCGAAGCTTACATACTGTTTTTTTTTTTTGTCAAGGACTTAAATTTATTTCTTTGCATCATCACTGATTTTTTGCTGCCTTTTTTATCAGTTTGCGTATTTAAATTTCTAACCCTGCAATCATGTGAAACGGTTATAAGTATAATCGAAACAAAAACAAAAACGTTGGCAGTCGTATGTTTTTACTAATGATCTGAATTCACACAAAGGTCCTTAATATATATTGATAAGATGACCAAGAAAGGATGTTGATCGCTCGAGATAATATGTTGATCGCTCTAGATAATATATTGATCGCTCAAGATAAGATGTTGATCGCCCGAGATAATATGTTGATCGCTCGAGATAAGATGTTGATCGCTCAAGATAAGATGTCGTGCGCACGAGATAAGATGTTGACCGCTCAAGATAATTTAATCCTAAAAAAATAATTGCATGTCCTAAACATACCACCGTAGAAAATGATACTTGACCAAATATCTATTATTATCTTTTAACTGACAAATGCAACACATTTAATGCGTATTGTTTTAACTTTATAAAACTTGGGTTGCGTAATATTACTGAATAATTCTATATTCTATATTTGTAAGATATAGTGTTGTTTAAAAAATGTAAACTGCATATTTAAACACTTTCAAAGAACATTAAACTTATTGTAAAAAAATGATCATGTATACAATTTTCCAAAATTTAGATTTGTATACTAAAATATTTGTCTATTAGTTTAATTGACTGGTCAATACGTCAAGACAGTGAAAGCAAACAACCATACAAAAAAACCCCAATATGTTTGGTAAAAAGAAATACATTTCAATACCTCTCACTAAGTTAAACATATTTCATAATTAGGCATTCACTATAAATGTATAAAATCCTTATCAAATGCATTAATTTGGTTAAATATATTTAATAACTGTGTAAAGCCCCCGGTGACACTTTCAGATTTTTAAGGGCTTGGTTTTACAACGTTTGCGAAACGTAATAAAGTAGAAAACTGTAATAGAAACGGTAATATATACGTAACGAAGATTTCTTCAGACACGCTTGGTTTGGACTGTTTAAAACAAACGTAGCGTTTGGATATACGTTACATATACCTTCTAAAATGTATGGTGGTAAGATTATTAAAACGTGCTTAAAACGTACAAAAAACGTTGTAGAAACGTGTTACATACGCACTCTACTTACTATTATTAGATTATTTAACATTGTTCAGTACAATACGGAGATATATTTGGACGAGTACCCAGCTGAGAAAACCATATTGGACGAGCCGCTAGGCGAGTCCAATATGGTTTTCTCAGCTGGGTACTCGTCCAAATATATCTCGTATTGCACAGTACAATGTTAAATAACCTTTTTATTCTATATCTATTTTATCTTACTATAATGATAGTATTCCTGCCTTTTCTAGTTTTTCCAAGCCAGCTTGGTGCGAGTGCAAATATGTATTATACAGAACAATGTTTAAGAAATAATATATCTCATCCAGTGATCTGTCGTTGAATAAATCGTTATTTGGAGTTCCGATGCGAAGGAATTATATCACGAGGGCGCAGCCCGAGTGATATAATAATACGCATCTGAACGACAAACAATGATTTATTCAAGAGCAAATCACTGGATGAGATATATTGTTTCGATTCTAACACGTTAAAAAGGATTTTTAAGTACATCCTTGACGACATTCATTAAATATTTGCCCGTTTCCGATCGGTTTCATTTCTAGCGCGCCGCTATGCCGTTTGACGCCATGACGTAATAACTGTGACGTCAGAACAGTGATTTGTTGTATTATAATTCACTGTTTTCTGCCTTCTTTGTTTAATAAGAAAATGATTCGGATCGTGTTAGAATGGACCTTAAATAACGTTTTTATTCTATATTTATTTCACTTCATACGTAATATAGGTAATTCATTTAATGCTGTTTTTTTTTCTGCGTATCATCATTAAAGAATTATCGGTGCAACCTCCCTACAACAGCCATTTGGTGATTTGGGTGATAATAATACTTGGCTGAGATATTATATGCCAACAAACATTGTCAGCAAGTTCGGTGAAGACCGGATGAAAACTATTCGACTTAAAAGAGCGAACAAGGCTTAATTCCCCGTTTTGTTTTTCGAGTAATTCAAGGACTATAATCAAAGAGTGCCTGGTACAATTTGGCTGGTTATCGAAATTGGCTGAGATGTAATGCCCACAAACATTGTCAGCAAGTTTGGTGAAGATCCGACCAAAACTGAATTATAGAGCAGTCGTGTTTTGGATGCTGCCTGCCCGTCCGTTGCCATTCATAATCTTCTCCATTTTGTTTCTTAACCGTTAGATAAAAACTGCTGAGGTAGCTATTCAGACAGTCAGGGCTGATATCAATTTCTAGGTTTCGCCCGGAACGTACGGAATCCTGTTGGGGCCATTTATAATGTCGCCGTCGCGTTTGTGGGGTCGACACGCGACAACGCGAAGTGATATAGCGACATTACGAAGTGACACCCGACAATCGCAAACGACGGCGACAATCCCAAACGACAATGTCGCGATATCCACATTGAAATGTCGCCTTTCAAAAGCACGATATATCACGATGCCACTTCGCGTCGTCGAGCGTCGACCCTGCAAACGCGACGGCGACATTATCAAACGACATGCGATAATCACAAACGACGCTCGACAACGCGAAGTGACATTCTCCAAATGTCGTATCGTATGTCGCATGTCGCGGGTTCTGGTGAGGGTCGACGCGCGACAATTCCAAACGATACACGACACGCGAAGTGACACTCGACAATACGAAGCGACATTTTCATAATGTCGTATCGCATGTCGCCCGTCTACCGGTGAAAGAGTAAGATAAAAAGCTGTATTTCCGTACTTTTCCGTACATAAAATGTCCCTGTTTTTCATTAACTTCAAATAATTATAGAATGTTCCAAACACAAGATATTTTAATTAAATAACTTTTATAAATTAAATTCAAACATTTTCTAAACGGATATGTAACTTGTATAATTTAACCGCCGGCGGTTTCGTGAAAATATGCATACTTTTTCATATATTAAATAATGGGATGGTCCTTGTCTGAGGAGCCATATCTTCATAACCTGATGTCCGATTTTAATAAAATGATACCTTGTTGCAAAGGGCAAGCCAGTACCTAGAGAAAAGAGGCCACGTCAGGTTCGAACCCGGCCGGCTAGGGTTCAAGGTCAAATTCCGGTAATATTCTCAAAATATGAACTTGTCAGAGCAGTCAAGACAGTCCTGAAAACCCAAGCACTACCTTCACTGAGTCCAATAACACCATTGGAGCAATTCTCATTGCTCCCCGGTTCGGGTCAGCTTAGTCTTGGCCAGCACCGCATATAACAAGTTTGATCATTTTCTGATACCCGTCCTATTTATTCTTAATTATTATTATTGTAATTTATACTGAATTTCAGTTGATAATGACACTATGGTAGATTTTGACCCTTGTTCGAGTCTCTACACCCCAGGTACCTACCTATACCATATATATATGAATATGTTCGTAGATGTTTTGGCTTTACATTTAAGCTACTTACAAGTCCACATGATTCCATCAGAGCTCAGGACAGGTATCAGAACATGATTAAACTTGTTATATACGGTAGGGTGCTGGCCAAGACTAAGCTGGTCCGACCCGGGGAGCCATGAGAATTGCTCCAATGGTGTCATTGGACTCAGTGAAGGTAGTGCTTGGGTTTTCAGGACTGTCTTGACTGTTCTGACAAGTTCATATTTTGAGAGTATTACCGGAATTTGACCTTGAACCCTAGCCGACCGGGTTCGAACCTGATGTGGCCTCATTTCTCTAGGTACTGGCTTGCCCTTTGCAACAAGGTATCATTTATTAAAATCGGACATCAGGTTATGAAGATATGGCTTCTCAGACATGGACCACCCCTCTATTTAATATATGAAGAAGTATGCATATTTTCACGAAAAATGATACATTTTGAGACGGTCCTATGACGAAACCGTCGGCGGTAAAATTATACAAGTTACATATCCGTTTAGACAATGTTTGAATTTAATTTATAAAAGTTATTTCATTAAAATATCTTGTGTTTGTAACATTCTACAATTATTTGAAGTTAATGAAAAACATGGAAATTTTACGTACGGAAAAGTACGGAAATACAGTTTTTTATCTTACCCTTTCACCGGTAGACGGGCGACATGCGAAACGACATTATGAAAATGTCGCTTCGTATTGTCAAGTGTCACTTCGCGTGTCGTGTATCGTTTGAGCTTGTCGCGCGTCGACCCTCACACAAACCCGCGACACGCGACATACGATACGACATTTGGAAAATGTCGCTTCTCGTTGTCGAGCGTCGTTTGATATTATCGCATGTCGTTTGATAATGTCGCCGTCGCGTTTGCAGGGTCGACACACGACAACACGAAGTGACATCGCGACATTACGAAGTGACATAGCGACAATGCAATACGACGCTCGACAACGCGAAGTGACATCGCGATATATCGTGCTTTTGAAAGGCGACATTTTAAAGTGGATATCGCGACATTGTCGTTTGGGATTGTCGCCCTCGTTTGCGATTGTCGGGTGTCACTTCGTAATGTCGCTATGTCACTTCGCGTTGTCGTGTGTCGACCCCACAAATGCGACGGCGACATTATAAATGGCCCCAACAGGATTCCGAAGGAACGGCTTGTATTTTTAAGTTTTTGATTATTAACGAACGTTTTAATATCTAAATCAGATAGCATTGTTATCCCTTGGATCGTTTTTGTGTGTTGTAAAAAAAAAAAAAAAAAAAAAAAAAAAAAAAAAAAAAACAAAAAAAAAAAAAAAACAGAACAAAGAAAACTCAAATTAAATCCAGATTTCAAGACGCATAATCAAACGCCCACTTCATCCGATTTACATTCGGAACATTTTCACGCGTTTCGGGCTTTATAGTATGTTTAACATGGGACTTGAACCGTCCAAATACAGAAAATACAGGATATTTTGTACGCGCGTGCGTCCAAATACAGAAAATACAGGATTTTTGTACGCACATGCATCCAAATACCGTAATATATTGTACGGTCACGTGTTGCAAATGAACGTTCGCGATTGCATAGATAAAATAGGTATAGAATAATACGTATTATCTAATTTTGATATGACTTGTCTTAATGTACGTCTTATATAGTGTTGGAGGAATTGCTTGGTATCACTTGCTCTTAGTACCTATTACTATGAGCAGCTACATTTTACTGCGCCTATCGGTTTAGATTTGTTGGTAGGTATTGCTTGGTATTATTTAATGTTAGAACGTATTACTAGGAGATTTTATGTTTTACTACATTTTCTTCATGACTCCTTTATGGGGTTGTGGTCTAGGGGTTAAGATGTTGGCCGCTCAGTCAGGGGTCGTGGGTTCGAGACCACATATGTCACGACAACACTTCCTTAAATGACACTTGTAAGGGGTTTAGGCCTAAATTAAAAAAATGTTTGTTTGTAGTGCTCCGACCCAGATTTTTAGGAGTGGGTAGGTAGGTAGGTAGGGATTTTTTTGTTTGTTTGTTTGTTTTCGGTTTAACGCCGTTTTTCAACAGTATTTCAGTCATGTAACGGCGGGCAGTTAACCTAACCAGTGTTCCTGGGTTCTGTACCAGTACAAACCTGTTCTCCGCAAGTAACTACCAACTTCCCCACATGAATTATCAGAGGTGGAGGACTAATGATTTCAGACACAATGTCGTTTATCAAATAGTCACGGAGAACATACGCCCCGCCCGAGGATCGAACTCGCGACCCCGCGATCCGTAGACCAACGCTCTTACCTACTGAGCTAAGCGGGCGGGCTTAGGGATTTTTTTAAGTTAGAACATGCATGGCTGACAATTCTACCAGTAAAAGTACAAACTTGCAAATGCTTGCATGCAGACATTTTTAACCAGATCTTACATTATATAATCAGTCATTTTTTTGTTACAAACTGAATGACACTACTGTGGATATATAGACTAAGAATGCACCAAACAATCTCGACACTCCCAACACTCATTTCCTAAAACCTTTTACAGGACAGTTGTTCTCACTACGGATGCTGTCAGACCCTTTGTATTTGAAATTATGGCCTCTGATGCATTTTTGGTCTAAGTTTTGAGTATTCAAATGTCATTTATCTGGACACAGGAAGAAACAGAAGGTTTATAATGACCTCACTAGCGGCCTCCAAAGCTGTCCAACCTGTTAGTTGTGAGGTTGGGTGGTGAGAGGTAGGTAAGGAAGAAAGTTCGCTGTCCTCCCCCTGGAAATGTTAGAAATATATGAATGAAATAGTGTCCTCTGTTACATCTTTTAACAGGAATGAAATATTGTCCTCTGTTACATCTTTTCATAGGAATGAAATGGTTGCCTCTGGTACATCTTTGATAGGAATGAAAGAGGCCTCTGTTACATCTTTTGACAGTAATGAAAGAGTGGCCTCTGTTATGAGTTTTGAGTATTCAAATGCCATTAATTTGGACACAGGTAGAGACAGAACTCACTGCAGACCTCCAAAGCTGTTCAACCTGGTAGTGGTGAGGGTGGGGTGGGGAAAGTGGTAAGTATTGAAAAATGTTTGCTGTCCTTCCCCTGGTATCAATGAAATAGTGGCCTGTTTTACATATTTAATGATAGACATGAAATGGTGGCCTCTGTTATATCTTGTGACAGAAATGAAATTGTGGCCTCAGCTACATCTTTTAACGGGAACAAAATGGTGGCCTTTGTTACATCTTTGCTAGCCAAGGAATGAAATGGTGGCAACTGATACATCTTTTTTCTAAATTCTGTGTACCCAATATCATGAATCTGGATACAGGAAGTGATGGATTCATAATTATAAAAACCATATTGTAGTTCAACATTTGGCGGTACTCAGTGGGGTGTAAAAAATTTTAGCACCGCTCGCCCTGCAGGACTAGTAGCTAGTAAAATCTACTCGCCCTTAGCGAACAGTCACTTGCCCCAAAGAGTTATAAAAATATTTATAAACATATTGTCATTTTTATGAAAGGAGTATTTCACATGTTTAGTAAGTAAATTTCAAATGTAGAAAGTAATATTCTCTTGTACACTACACTTCCTTTTTAAAGAAACATATTTGTCCTTCTTAAATTTCCTTTTTACAGCAGACATTCTTATTTTTCTTTCTCTCTGCTTTGTTGTCTCCACCACCCAGTTGCTCTCTATAATAACTGCAACGATAGTACTTATTATCCCTACCGTATTTTCCTAAAGTGTTAAGACAACATAAAATATTTACTTATTTTCACTTTCTCAAGACTTTTTTGAAATTCCCAAAAACTAATTATTTTGAATAGTGTCCCAAAATATAGACACAATAATCATCATCCACCCACTATCCACACACCATGTATTGAAAACGATTGACCTTGTTTTCATCATCAATTTAAATCCCCTCAAAGAGCTAAAAGAAGTATGTCGGTATCATGGCATCTAATTTGAGATCAAAGCGGTATAGTTGCCCGAGATTGTCATGGCATTACGTTTTCGCGCCATGTAAAACATCACTGTCTGATCGTACCGCCTCGGTTCTTTAAATTTTCAGAAGAAATCAATACTGACTAAAAAAATAATCTTCTTTTTTTTTTAAGAAGCTAATGTACAATAGTAGTATAAGAAATGATTGTGCGAAGCCAGTCTGACCTCACTTGACCCTTGTCCCGATTCTATAAGTGCACTTTGGCCTTACCCTAAACTTAAAATACTAAATCCAGTACCCTTGGTACTGTGAAAATCTTTGGTTAAACCAAATGAAAACCTCTGTTTTAACCAAATGAAGAAAACATATATTTAAAAATGAAAAAAAAAAAAAAAGACAGAAGAAAAATTTACACACTGAAAAACAATTTGCAGAATAGTTGTGTCCTTATTAATTAAAATAATTTATAATTGTTTGTTCATTTTTGTTTTACATTATTAACTTTTAGTATTTTATACAGTAAATCATACAACGGTACTTTGTCTTGTAACATTTTAATGAAAAATAAACAATAGTAACCGCAGAGTGTACTTGTTTTGTCTTGATATTGAACATTGTTGTACTTTACATTTGGTATATATTTAATTACTTCTTTTGGTGGAGGAAGTCCAAATGGATCAAAGTATATTTTATCTACATAACAAACCCAATGTGTTCCAGACTCAACAGAGTCATCTAAATTGATTATTCCGCATTCGGTCTTTAATTCTTTTGATTTTGGTAACTTATTTCTACTAAATACATCCCTAAAGTTTTTAATACCGAGTTGTTTAACCCATTGTTCAATTTCAAAGTTAGAAATAGGTTTATTTATAAATTTTATATTGTTTTACAATAGGAATTTGTCTGTAAGTTCTCCGTTGAGAATCAATTTGTATACCTTTACCACTTAACAAAGATGTAATCAAAGGTATTCCGAGACTAGCAGCCAACATGCCTAAGAATCCACCATCTTGTTTTTGTTTTGGAGTTAATTTAAGCACCCCAGTTCCTCTTAATTGTTTTCTTTGATTAGGTGTAAGATATAATATTTCTCTTATCATTAGCTACCGAAATCATACCATTTCCAAGTATTTTACTAACACCAGTACTGGCAAGCCCTGACAAAGCTCCGACGCCTACCGGTCCTAATATTTTTGGAGCTATTTTTGCAGCTACCGGAAGTATTGTTCGACCTAACAAACCAGCCTAAGCTCCTAAAAATCCACCATTTTGACCTTGACTGGACATTTGCTTTTTTGAAATTGTAATTTCTAATCCCTTTTTATTTTCAACAGCCTTTTCAATTTGGTTAATTTGTGTTTTTGTTAAAAGTAAAGGGAAGTTTCCATGTAATTGTTCATGTTTTAATCTAAAAGTATGTGGAATTTTGTTATTGTAAGCTTGTACTAAATTTTTCTTTTGTCCATCTGTTAAATTTACTTTATATTCAATATAATTTGATGTCATTATATATCTAAAATTTATTTTATTTAAATGATAACAAGTTCATTTCCAATAGTATTTATTTCATACAATACAATTGCGAAAACACGAATATTAGCTGCTATTTAGCAGACTTCCAGTAGTTTTAATATTTTGTTTATAATAATAATTAATTACATCGTCATATATTCTTGATATACTTGTGTATTCTGTTTCTGGATAAAAAAACACCATTACCAACTTCAAGACGACAGGAGTTCAAAGTACGATTATTATTTGCTGCATTAACTTTAAATGTATCCAATAAATGTGGATTATGTTCTTGGGAATTGCTTTTATCAGGTCGTTGTAAATAAACAAATACATGTTGTGGTTTTGTTACACCAGCTGTTACTCTAAAGGTTATATTATTTTGTTGTGTATCTGTCGACTGTGTCACCATTTCCCGAAGGTATGACCATCTTGCTTTTGTAAATCTTTCAGCAACTAGATTAAGTCCAAATTTATTAAAAATTAAACGCGGGACCCATAGAATTAATTTTGTTACAATTACTCTACCAGCATCAGCAGCATTAGCTCTAAAATTAATTCATCATCACCCGTCAGCTGCAGTGTTATTTGTATTTGACTTGGAGGTAATATGTTGTCTTTCAAACCCTGGAAAAATGAATAATTATTTAACGGAATCTTAGCATTTACCTCATTACCACCCTGGATTAATAACTTCCTAGCACCAAAACCTGAATTTTCATCAGCAGCAGCAGTAGCGGTAGTATCTTAATAAATAAATTCATTTGTTCCAGCTGATTTGGCGTAATCCTTAGATAGTTCAACTAAATTTTTTACATTTATTACCTTGTATAAATTATTACAATCATATACAATTTTTCCAGTTTGTTTAACTACTAACTGATCAATTAATTTAGCTGCATTATTAATAAAAGCAATTTGATCTCCATTAGCATAATTATTACCATTAGCAAGCTTATTTACTTTAAAACTCACTTCAAAATAACTATTAAACCAATCAAAATATGAGCTTCTATCATTATTTGTAAAGTGATATCCGTTTTTTTGTTGCTTAACATTATTTCCCAAGACGGATATTAAGGCTGTATCTAATTGAATAGGAGTTAGTTCGTGTCTTTCACAATATTGTTTTGTTCTAAACATGCATATATTATGTATTATTTTATTTTTAAATTAATCTATAAATACGTTTACGCTGAGCTAAAGCTGCCGCTGACATCAGAGGACCAAGGTCCGCTTCCGATCCTGATAATATTTTATTTATTCTTATGTTAATATCCTCCTCTTTATTTTTGCTGTTATTTTTTTCTTGTAATTCCTTAGCAATTAAATTACCAACAGCAGTACGAGCCTGAGGCTCATAGGTAGCCGAAGCTCCAGGTTTCTTAACGTCCACAGCAGGTTTTTTTAAAAAAATTATTTTTTTTCCTGCAACTTTATCAGCAGCTAAATTTCTGACTTCTGTTCCAATCTTTTTTGTTCCACTTTCTAGTGCGGCTTTTCCTGCAGTTTCCAGAGCTTTTTTTCCAGCAGATGCAACTCCACTTGAAAACAATTTTGTTAAAGTGTCAAAAATACCTGTACCAAGGACTGCGTCCTCAGAGACCACAGGTATACCTTGTATAATTTTAATTTCTTCTCCAGTTTGAGCATCAACATAAATACATATTCCTTTGTTTTTATCATAAACTTTCTCGTACATTATAAAACTAAAATTTATATTTCTTTTAAAATTAGTGTAAAACTTGTTTCAACCCCATTTAAATTAATTATTCTACCAAATACCTCTGTAATATATATTCTTATTGAATTTATAATATTTTTATTAATTTCAGAATATCCGACTCTGTTGGGTTCTTTTGTAAATGGATAAGCTCTTGTTAAATCTGCAGTACTTAAAGCATAGATAATTTCACTAAAATTACCATCAACAAGATCACAATGAATGTAAATTGTATCCACAGAGTTAGTTATATTTGGTGTTGTAGTTCCCCATTCGGTATTTCTCAAAGCTTTTTTCTCAAATCCAAGCAATGTATGAAAATTTGACATTCTTAAATCCAACATAAAATTATCATGAATTGAAATCAAAATCTTAAAACTACTTAAATCAAATTCCAAACTTATTGGAGCAATTTCTGATTGATCAAATTCAAAATCACCATTACTTATTAGTGTTTCCCATATATAATTATTGATGTCCGTATAACTGTAAGAACCATTTGTAAATATGATATCTTTCCAATCCTTACCACTATTATAACGAATTCTTTTATTATCATATTCATCACTAATATGCCAAGAGTAAGTCATAGTGTTAATACTATCCAAACCAACAATATAAGTTTTATTTTTATCTAAAATTAAAGGGCGACTAAATCTGATTGTAAAATCGCTTGGAGTATTTTATTATCGTTTTTAACTGTTTCAGAACTTAAGACTATTTTTTGTTCCATTTATATATTCAAGAAAAATAATTTTTAAATAATATTTCATGTTCTTTTGGTAACAATTAATTCATTTTTAATAGTTCATCAATTATGCTAATACCTTCATTTTTTAGTTCTTCATTATCATTTCTGGCATCAATTGAACCACAAATTAACTCCAAGTTACTAATCAGTTCTTTTGGATTACATGGACAAAGACTTGAATTAAAACCTTCACCTCTAATTACTTTTTTAAATTTCACAGATCTTTTATTGATAGGTAATCCTGACTTTTCTGTTAATTCTTTGAACATTTTTTTACAATGAATTGAATGTTTTTTTTTTATTATTGTTATATCTTTTATTAATCAAATCAATCAAATCATTATCTACTTTAGTGTTAATTACTTCTTTTCCCGTTCTTCAATCCTTAGCAATTAATTTGTTTTGACCATAAAGTTTATTTAAGTTAATAATTAAATTACCATATTGTCCATTTGGTGAAACTTTATATGGGTTATGATGTTTTATTCCTTTTCCCGTATATTTTTTTTGTTTACGAATATCCCTAATTACATCTATGTAATTACTATAGTTGTTTCTTTTATATGTTAGGAATTGTATTTTATCTTTCTTTTCATCTTCTGTCAATGTTTTTCTTTTTTTATATTCTGTATTTTTGATGTTATTTTCTTTTTATCCTCCAATACATTTTCTATAATATTATCTAATTCTTCTATAGTCATTTTTTTTCTTCTGGATCTTTAGATTTGCTGTGAAAAAAAGTCAAACACTTCTTGTGGTGTGTTATATTTTTCATATATAAAATCGAAATCAATTCCTTTATTAAAATCAACTTTGAATTCTTTTGACCTTGCCTCCAATTCTTCTGATTCTTCAGTTGTATCATCAGTTGTTTCAGTTATTCCCATTTTTTCCCTTCCATAATCTTCTAATTTCTTAAATTCATCTTCAGGAACCCATTCGGCATATTCATCTCCCTAATCTATTTGTGTATAGGGAGTCGGTTTTAAAGCTTGTTGTTTTTTAGATTCGTCTTGCATTCCTTTAGCTAATTCAGTAATACCTTGTGTCAGATCTTCTGATATACCTTTTGGAAATAACGCTAATTGCTCTTTAATTCCAGGTAATGCTTTTAACTTACTTGACAAGTCTTCTTTTTGACTTTTTATTCCTTCAGTAACTGGCTCATAAATTTCATTATACATATCCCGATTTGTAGCTTTTTTATTTTTTTCTCTCGTTATTTCTTCTCTAAGACCTCTTCCTTTTTGTCCGATTAAGCTTTTTCTTTTTCTTATTTCATTAAGTTTTGCTAACATTTATATAATAATGTAAGATAATGTAAGATATTATATAATAATGTAAGATAATGTTATATTATTATATAATGGAAATTCCAAATTATGATACAAAAAGTGATAAATCTAATAACTTTAAACAATTTTATCCATTTTTAGAATGTTAATATGTGGATCTTCTGGATCTGGAAAAACAAATACACTAATGCATATGCTACGAAAACCTCTTATATATTATGATAAATTATACCTATATGCTAAAAACCTAGAACAATCTAAATATCAGGATTTAATTAATCTTTTAAATGAAATTGCACAAAAAAAATAAAATAGATCCAAATGAAATACTTGAATATTCAGCTGACCCCAGCCAAATAATTGACGTTAATGATCTTGAATCAGAAAAACAAAAAGTAGTAATATTTGATGATTTTGTATGTGAAGACAAAAAGGTTCAAAATGAAATAACAAAATACTTTATTCAAGGACGTCACAAAAACTGTTCTGTTATTTATTTAAGTCAATCTTACTATAAAACACCGAAGGATAGTCGAATTAACTGTTCACATTATATTTTATTTGAAAGTCCAGGTAAAAGAGAAAATAATATGATTTGTAATGAACAAAATATTAACCCTTATTCTTTTGCTAATGCAACAAATCAAAATTATGATTTCTTATATATTGACAAACCAAGGAAGTTTTTTAAAAAAAAATTTACAGGAATTATATAGATGGGAGTTTTTAATGATGTAAAACAAATAAGTGAACCCGACAGTACAAGTAAAGTTAAATTTGATATTGATTTAAGTGATTATGCTACTAAAAAAACAATACAAAAAACTTAAAAAGGAACCGGAATCGTATCTTCACAGGAATAAGGAACTTGATAACACAATGAACAGAGCATTAGATATAGGAGGTAATGAAATAATCAATCTAAGAAATCCAGATAAACGCAACGATGCAGTTTCAAGACGGTTTATGTATAAACAAGTTCAAAGTGTAATAGATGACTATAATCATGAAGATCTTAAAAGTATAAAACAGACACTAGAAGCAGAAGTAAAGAATATTGAAGAATTAACAAAAGACTTAAAAAAAATTCATTATTAATAGTTCAATTACAAGATAAATTTGAAGAAGAAATGAAAGCTATGTTTGATTCTATTAAAGAACTTGAAGAGAAATCTGATTTGACAGATGACAACATAAAAAATTTATTTAGAACCAATTTTGAAAAGTTATACAATCAAGTTCAAGAATTAAAAGATAGTATGATTAAACATGAAGAACTAAAAGACAAGATTATTGAAGCTGAAAAAAGTTACAATATATGTATCAGTTAGAAATCAGAACAGAAATAAATAAATTAAATACTGAAATGGTAAAAGGGAATCAAGATTTACTCGATACATTTTCAAGTAAATTTGCAGAATATAAATCTGAACTGGAAAAGGCAGCTTCACAAAGAGGTGATGACCATGACACAGCATTAGATAACCTTAAAAAAGAGCTTAATTCTAAAATAGAAAACTTTAAGAAACAACTTCGAATTTTGATTTGTAATGTCGACACACGTCACAATTTAAAGTAGGCAGACTTAAATACACTTACAGGTTTATTACAAAAAAATATGATGCAGCTTAATGATAAAGTTGAAAAAAATAAAAATGAACTGGATTTTGTAGTTGAAAAATCAGTTAAACAAGGAGAGTTAATTACCTCTAATACTGAAGCAATAACCACTAATGCAGAAAAAATTATAGAAGTAAAAAATGTTTTCTTAAAACAAGAAACACAATTAGCTAGAACAAAGAATACTGTTGACAATTTGTCTGCTTCTGATGTAGCTACAACAAAACGACTTGATGATTTAGCTGAAATAATTCTTGAACTAAATGAAAATTATAAAGCAATAGAAGATGAACTAGAAACAGTAAGACGTGAAGTGTTTCTTTTCGAATACTACAATAGCAGAAAACAACATGTAAATCTTTATTATACTCGTATTCAAATTCAGACATATGACATTGAAGATAAACAGTTACAACAAAAGGTATTAAATACCACAGATTTATTTGAATTATTTGGATTACGAGGTAATAAGATTACAGATTATAAAAGTTTTATAAAACAAATCATAAATATACAGAAAATAATCGTAAAGATAGGGAAAGAGATGTTTTTTCAAATCCAACAAGGTGGGGATTACATAATCGAAATAAATATTATCATTAGCAACTCTGATAGAACATTTGATATAATTTACTTTGATTGGTGGAGTGGACCTGATAACTGGTGTCAAATAAATGGGCATGAAGAGATGACATCTGAACAGATAAATAAATAAAAAAAATTAATAAAAAAATTAAATTAATTAAAAAAAAAAAGGAATGATGTTTACAATTCAACCATTTGTTATTTTACCAATACCATTTGAAGGTTCTTGTAAATTTATCATAAAACCCGGTAGTTATGTCAGATTCTATCTAGTTAATTAAAGTTTTTAAACTTTAGTTTTAATTAATTACTGTGTTTTTATATAATGGGAATATTCAATAATATAAATGAAAAAATAGGTAAAATAGAAAGATGGATGTCAACACAAATTGAAAGAAAACCTCTATTGTTTTAACATGTCATACCCAAGATACCGATAGTGGATTATTTCAATGGAAAGTTGTAAATGCTAGTCCTTGTTTAGTTCGAAATGGTAATAATGTAACAATTAAACAAACTTGCATTTTAATTATTCTTGTTGATGCAATTAAGTCAGATAAAGGAGAAGCGAAATTGGAATTAAAAAGCAAAGAGAGTAAAATTCTTCAAAGTTACAATGTAAAAAATAACAGAAAAATTGAATCTATTTCTATTAATTATGCTAATCAATTTCAAACAAACGATGTAATTTATATTAATTCTGTAAACGTTAAAAATATTCAGTTAACAATTTATGGTTCTGTAATATAATCGTAAGCTAATGTATTAATACCATTATCAAGAATATATCTTTTATCGTCAAAACATGATAAAGATGTTTTATTTATAACATAACTGGAAAGATTGTGTTTATCAGAACGAATAACTTTAAATGTATGGTTAATTTGGGTTGAATTAAACAAAGTAACTTTGTAATTTTTATGAACTATTGTTTTTTTAACAACATGTTTTTTAATTCCTTTACATTTTTTAATGTTAACTTCATTTTGTAATAAATATGAATACATTTAACTTCTTAATCCAATAAATTCAACATTGGGAATGCCAGCAGCTTCATCTTTAAATTTTCCAATTACTTTTTTGCTGTAATCAAAATAAAACTCTATAATCACTATTATCAAATAAATCATTGTCCTTATAAAAATCCTTATATGCATCTTTGGTTTTATTTCATAACATAATGAATCAGTGTCAGTAAATAAAAGCTTTGCTGAGTTTTTATACTTTTCCTTAATATAATTATAATGAAAATCATACATTAAATATTTTGATAAATCTAAAATACACATTCCAACATAACAAGGTCTGTTTAATAACAAACTTTCTTTTATTCTATGAATACCAAACAAATTCTTGTTAAACATCGTTGAACTAACAAATGAAGGTTTTGCAATATATTTTAATAAAAGATTTTCATCATGCGTCAGCTTAATAGTGATTCTTTTACGTAAATTCTCCATCGTCTTACCGAACACCGAGTTGTTCATTAACTTAAAAAAAGTCTTTTGCAAATGAATTTTTTGCTTTAGATCTTTTTTTGAGTATTAAAATTAATATACATTTTTAACCAAGGACTTTGAATGTTATAAAAGAAATGTTGTGGCAGTTATGTGTTATTAAATAAGGAGAAGAGTATTATTTTCAGTCATTTGTAGTAGGGAAGTTTGGTTATAAGGTGTGAAGTAGATATTGACCTACTTTATGTTGTTTATATTTATGTACCACGTGATATGTAGCGGCCAATCAGAGACTTTTTCTCGTGGGCATCTGCGTAAATGATGTATTGCGTCATAAGTTTTACAGAGGCTTTGTGTTTACGAAGCATTTTCTGGTCTCATTGCGATGAAATATTTGGAAAAAATGGAGACAACTCCGCAAAGACTTTATGATAGGCTTAGGTGACAATTGACCTACTACCTCGTCCAAACTAACCACTTTTTACCTCTTACATGAAAAAAGCATGCATATTTGCCACATGGATTAGCAACCTTAATACAAAACTATGTAAAGATCAAATAATTGATTGCCCTGGGGAAGGTAGGACATTTTTGTGATGAAATTTGTCAACAAACAGACGATTTTTTTTAAAAAAAGTCAAAACCCACAGAATTTCACAAGGTGAAATATGTTGAAAAGGCTACTGCTGGAAAGAGAACAATCTCAGCTACCCATGCATATGCGTCAAAGTATGGGGAAAATATCTAGAAATATGAGAAAATCGAAGAAATCAATTTCAAGACTGATATAATAACTATATAATTATACATGGCATTTATCATAGTTAGGTTACTTTTCCTTTGCACTGATATAACATGGGCAGGATTAGGATTAAGAAACGGTGTTCACTCAACAATTTCACTATATAATTAGATTGTTTCCCTTGCGTAAAGAAGGCTTAGGGTAAATCTCTACATGATTGGGGTATGTAAATCGTCTTATAATCTTACATAATGAGGTGCCAGATGTTGTAATCTATGCAATATTCTATGGACAGCTTCCCGCTAATCAGCTAATAGTATAAAGTCCAAAAGAAACGCGATGCATGTATATGTTTTGAGTTTTGTATTGCATTGGTGTGTCATACATTAAGGTGCCGCCACTTCCCAATTTAGTTCATAATTTCAGGTTTTCAGGCCAAGCATTTCTCTCTTAAAAAATTGCACTAAAGCCTTAACAGTTTGCCAAATTATCATCAACTAGAAGCACATGATGATTTATAATAGTACATATGCCACTAGTAAAATGTTTGAGTCTCATTTAGAGAGGAAGCTTACCCCAAAATATTGAAATCTTATGTGTAGTCAAACTCCATTAAAACACATATTTACAAAGACACAATTTAGTTACTTTTGAAGAACAATCCTAATACTACAAACTCTTATGGATATTTTCCCCAGATTGTTCATGGTTGTTGCATTTGACACAAAAATACAACCCCATGCAAATTTAATTTGGAATGTTTGTACATGTATCACTGACTACAGGTAGCCAGAAAAACCACTGCAACACTACACTAACTCTGTTGATTTATATTGGGAGATAGGATGGTTTTTATTGTACATTATATCACCTGTTATGTAACTGTAAATTATGTGTGAACAGACATAGAACAAATTGGATAAATTGATAGTGTTTGGATTTTTGTGTATATTTCACTGACCAGGTAAAATTTCAACATAATTCCCTAAGACTTTGTTCTTCATGGTCTGCTTTACAATGGGATGTAATTTTTTTTACATGACTGAATATATACCGAGTTTGACTGCATGTAAAATTGCAAATTTTGTCATTTTTGCCAGAGAAAAATATCAAATAAAGGCATAATACGGTAGCGAAATACAAATCCTTTAACATGCATATTTTCAAATACATATTTACAACATTATTGTGGCATAATTATTGATATTATAGTTACCACTTAGCCATTGTTTTTTTTTTTTATGAAAATGTGCATGGAAAAAGTTGAGTAAAATGGCGGCACTTTAATCACGCACCAAGAAGCAGCTGATTGGGCGAGCTGTGTGATGGTTTTTACATAATTAGCATATTACTGTTCTACCACAAGAAATAGTCCCCCCGTCCCATAGACTGGTCCCCTGCAAACTTTGAAAAAATACGACAGGCAACCACCAGCGACTTCTGTAGCCTGATTGGCTGATGGGATTTTGGTAAACAAATATGGCGGCGGCTGCGAGGTAAGCTTCCGAGAATTTTTATTTTCTGACGAAATGTAGGTTTGTTCAAATCAATACAGGCAGTTACAAATCCCATTTCACTTAAATGTTTTAGATTTGCCATTCTTCATTGTTTGTTTAATGTTAAGTAGACGAAGGTCTTAAAAATACGCGTAAATAATGGCATACTGTTGATTCGCCCCCCAGTCAACTCGCTCTTGCTTTGACAGTTCGTCCCAAAATAATTGATTTAATCATTTAATTAATACTCTAAGTTCAAGTCTAACGCCTCATAGATATTTGTTTTTCATACAAATATATAGATTCTTAAAAAAAAAAAAAAAACAAATGGAAAGAGGCATTTTTGATGGTAACTTACTTCAGTTTTTCCCAATTATCAGTCTAAATTTACTAAATTATAACATACCCAGACCGGTAGACATAGGGTCAAGGGATCCGGTTACCGCATCTGTTTGTTTATAAATATGATACATATTTTTAATTTTGACACTTATAGATTCAACAATAACAAAATTCACTTTCATTTGAGCTGCACCATGAGATTGAGAATACCAAATATATTCATAATCATAGCTTCTATGCCATCTAAACAGCTGATCACATGTATTTTATCTGACTGAAGGTATTTTATTGTATTTTATTTGACAGGGGTAGCCGAATTCAGAGATCTATGTATAGATCTAACCAAAATAGTGATTTTGCAACTGGCATGAATCCATGCTGTTCACTAACGGTTTCTCTGCACGAGGCGTTGAATGCGAACAGCATGGATCCTGACCAGACTGTACGGATGCTGGTCACAAACAAACTATGTTGGTTTTCTCATGGCGCGGTTCATCTTACTATTTTTACATGTACAGACTACCAAGTGTTGCTAATTTATCAGCACATATCACAACAGTTCATGGTGTATTAAATTTTGTTCTATTTACAATATATTTACAAGTGTCACCGTCACATATATAATATATAGGTTGCCGTTTTGTATATGTCTTTTCAGTTATCATCTGTTATTGCAGATTTGGGAACTAATTGCACTTTTATATTCTATATAAATGAAAGTGTTAGGATGCTCTAAAATGTCTGTGCTGCTATGGGGTTACTTCTTGTAGTGTAAGGAAACACGCTTACGTCAGTAAGAATTCTAGGTTCAAATCCTAGTTTTGTCATGTCTGTGTTGGCAGAAATGGGGGAAAAGCATCTATATCAGAGCAATGCAAACAAACAATATTTTTTATAATTTTTATTATTAAAAAATCACAAAACATTTTATTTTCCCTTTATAAGTCATTTTGGTTTTAATTTATATGCATTTCAGGCAAAGTAATTTTTGAGGTGGGAAAAGTTGAGCGTATTTAGCTGAAATTACCCATCTCAACTTATTTGAAAAATCTGTATTGTTTCACAACGTGATCTTAGATTCTAAATTCTAATTTTTGCAAACCGGTAGAGTTTGTACTAGCTCGGTTCTAATCATTCACTTACTGCTGCCGCCATTTAGAATTAAGTCAAGCGCATATTTGATTGACTACACTCCCCATTACAGGAGGAGCATGTTCTTGGCTTGTGGCCTCAACACTAGTGTTGCACGACTCGCGTTTGATTGGTGATAGTGTTAAAATTTTTCTCGACTCGACCCGAATCGAACGCACCCCTGGTTTGTTGCTGACACAGAAGTTGAGGAAATTGATCGGTTATGATGGGAAATATATGGTAGAGACGTTTGCAATATCAAAATAATTATATTTTTCACTGGGCTCATGATGGAATTAAAATTTTAGCATCTTATTACCTTTGTTGATGACCAATGGTGGTATTTTTAACCTCCCTTTGCAACTATGGCATTGTTGTAAAGTTTCCATTTTTGAGGAAAAGTTGAGCTCGGGACTGGATAAAACATGTCATTTAGCAGAATTTAAATACAACATAACATTCTCAAGTTTCCATCTACATTAGAATATAAGGGAAAACATGTAAACGACTGCATTTTGATACATTTTATTGTTATAATTATAGCTCGTACGTGCGCTTTTAGTTCCTTCGGCTAAGCAATGTGGCGGGGTTTTGGGGGAGGGGGGTAAAAGCACAATGGGCATTTAGATAAGTGTTGGTTGTGAAACAGAATTTTATCAGCTCTAACTCCAATTTTAGTTATTTATGTAATTTGTTTATTAACAATTGAATGCTGTAATACCCTTATTGTCGAGCCCGCTTGCGGAAGCGAAGACAAAGTTGTCCAAATGGCTGTTCGATGTATGTGCGTGCGTCAGTGCGTGCATCCGTGCGTGCGTCCGTCCGGATTTGTTTGTCCGGACCATAAATTTGACATGCATGGAGCGATCTTGTTTATATTTGGCATGAATGTAAACCTCAGTGAGACGGAGTGTCAAGCGCAAACCCCAGGTTCCTATCTCAAAGTTTAAGGTCACTTAGAGGTCAAAGGTCAAATTCAATAATGACTTTGTCCGGAGCATGTCTTATTCATGCATGGAGGGATTTTGATGAAACTTGGCACAATTGTTCACCATCATAAGAAGGAGTGTCCTGCGCAAGAATCAGGTCACTAGGTCTAAGGTCAAGGCCATGCTTAGAGGTCAAAGGGTACAAGAATGACAACTTTGTGCGGAGCATTTCTTCTTCATGCAAGGAGGGATTTTGATGTAGCTTGGCACAAATGTTCACTACCATGAGACGGAGTGTCATGCGCAAGAACCAGGTCCTTAGATCTAAGGTCAAGGTCACACTTAGAGGTCAAATGTCAGGTACAAGAATGACATTGTCCGGAGTATTTCTTTTTCATGCATAGAGAGATTTTGATGTAACTTGGCACAATTGTTCACCATCATGAGACGGAGTGTCATACGCAAAAATCTAGAATTACTTCCCTTTGTTGTTACTATAAATAGCTTATATTGTAACTTTTTCATTACTGGTCATAGGGAAAAATCAAGACCACTTTTCTGTAGTACAACATGCATGTTACATCCAATTTTGAGATGTATTTTGACCTATCTCTACTGGTAAGAACTTCCTTTGTTGCTACTACAAATAACTTATAATGTAACTTTTTGCAATCTTTTTTTTTATTTGGCATAAATGTTTGCCTCAATGAGACAGAGTGTCGTGTGCAACTCCCAGTCCTTTTGACAGCTGACGTGCTCGACATGTTGCCCGTGGGCATCTAGTAGTTATGTGCTGTCCTGGTTTTCTTTGCTGTTTGTTTTATGCGGAGGCTATATTGTATTACTGAAATGAAAAGTACGGTACTGCAGATTGCCCAACAGAACATATACTAAAATGCTGTGAGTGTAGGAAGTTATAGCCTGGAATGTGCCAGATATTCAGTAGTTATTTAGGGGATTTTATGTCTAGAAATATATGAACTTTGTTAAAAAATAACCAAAAGTCCACTCTGAGGAATATTTTTCCCAAATTAAATTTTGCTGAGGGAGCTTGGCAGGGTTTGGCAGCATCACATTTTGTGGTTTAGCATAATGTTGCCTATTGCTTGTCTAGAAATAGGTTGGTGATTATTGATTAAATGATGGTTTGAAGTTCAGCAACCTGTTATGAATTTTATTAAGTTAGCAATTTGTGCTGCCTGTATTATGGCGTTATGTAAATTGATGTTTAAGGGCTGTTCATTTGTTGAGAATGTATTTCACTGGAAAATTGTTTAAGCGTTCTTTTTCATGTGTCTTCATACAGTGCGCATTAGGTGTTTCAACAGCATTATTACCAGTTTCATTTTCCTTACTTCAGCACATGTATGGCTGCATGCATGCGGTTGTTTGGGTTTGAATGCTGAATTTTTTTTGTTTTACCTATATGTAGTGATGTAAATGGTTTATCTGTCTCTAGTGTCATTGCTTACTTTTACAGTTGTAAGGTGCCTATGTGAAGTGAGATGGCTGCATGTAGTTCCACATACTGGAACAGAGTGCAGCATTGTAAATTGATTATTCGAGATGTCTGAATGTTTGTTTACATGTATTATTTTTTTAGTGGCTATGGTCAATAATTTGATCTTGTATCTGTGATTGTGTTCCTGGTCATTGTATGGAAATTTTGATGGTTTTTTTTGCGAGTTGATTTTTATAATTTCCAATGAGCTTGGCCTTCACTAGTGCAGTGGTTTCTATAATTTGGCAGCCTTTATAGATTTAGCAATAAACATTCATGTTCATTAATGCCAGTGCTGTTGTGCTGAGTATACCGTAAAAAGCCCATATCTTCTCTTTTTGGTATCCCTAAATTCAGGACTAAAGATCTGCTCTTGTCCAAGTGTATATTTATAACGCAATCGTCAATATATAACATATGGGTTATAACTTTCTTGCTTTACATTACTTTTCCTATTTCAAATTCTTTTTTAATATTTTTACTATAATTTGAAAGCCATTCGTCTGGTATTTTAATTTTTTCAGGAGCTAAAGGATAATCGCTGTGTACAGTATGTAATTCTTTTGGATATTCAAGATCACAATCAATTATAAAGTTAGTTTTACCTTTTGCAATTAATTTCTTGTATTGATTTTCGGATATAAATTTGAAGTTTCCAGAGGGTAAAGGTCGGCACATGGCCCAACCGTAAAGATTATTGGCGTCGAGGTACATAATGTATTTAGATTCTAATTCAGGATCATAATCTTTCATATATTTATTGTTTGCTTTGCTATAACGGTTTGAAATATAACTTATTCCTCCTCTCAGTCCCTTTTCAATAAAAAGATACATATCAATATCGGTTATTAAATCTAATTTAATTTAAGTCATTTTTAACATTGCATCCCAAGCTAAACCAGGACTACTAAAATAATGACAAGGGTCAAGTTTATAATATTCCAAACATAGTTTTCTAAAATTTTCGAATACATCAGCTAAAGGTAATACGTCAGTTTTTAAATATAGATCATGATATTCTCCCATTGTTTTAATTTTAAATTTATTCCAAACATTTTTAGCATGTTCATATTCGTTGTCAGATATGTGTTTCATTTAAAATTGAATAAAAATCTTCTTTAGGAGGTACATCTGTTTCTTTGAATTTTTTAAATGAATTGATGTAATCATATGAATATATACCTTTCGTTTTTAATAATTCAATTTCGCTGCCAAGTTCTTGAGATAAATATTTAAATTCTGGAATATTTTTTACTAAGTTATCTAACGGTTGAGACATAAATTGATAACTATCTATAAAAATTCAATCATTTATCATAAATGCCATATATCTTTCCATATTGTTTGGAATAACATTAATTTCTTTTTTAAATTTTCCTATTTGTTGCATAATAAAATGACCGTCATAACCTCTTAAATTATGAAAAATAAAAGGAATTTTGTGTGTTAGTCTAAAATTAATATTACATTCTGAGTGAGCACTTCCCCTAAATTTCCCTGTTATATGACAGTGATCTCTTACTGGCACTTCGCCTTCTATATATTTTTTTCACAGATATGACAAAACTTTTGTTTTTTAAATTCAATTTCGTCTTTTTTAGACATTCTTAGTTCTTTGTTAAAATTAACTCTAAATATTTCCTTACAATATTTCTCTTCCTCAAGCATTTTCTCAATAAATTTATAAACTGCATTAGGACCTCTGTAAATCTTAGTTGGTTTAGTATATTTATCGTCATAACAACAAACAACTTTATAGCAAGAACAACAATCTATATGTTTTTGATATGGTTTACTAAATGAAGACTCAGGTGATGGTAAAGCAGTTAATATGTTTTCAGTTATTGATTCAAAATCAGCATAAATTACAAAAGGTACTGCTAAACCTTTATGATAATTTTTAAAATAAATCTTACTTCCCTCTTTTGGCATTTTTACAGCTTGAACACCATTAATAGCTAAACAATTTGGTATATGTTAATTTAATATTCTTTCTTGAGAAAAAGTTTGTAAACATGATTTGCAAAAATGTTTTTTATTTGCATATTTTTTTTTTTAAACATTAATCTATTAAAGTCTTTTATCCAAACATAATGTGATATTTCGTTATTATTAATTAACAACATGTCACAGTGTTCTTCATATTGATATTTTGAAATGTACAATGGATAAATACTATTTTCTTCATAACCGAATATATTAAATGAAATATCATTTAAAACTTCTGTTTTAGGTATTTGATTTAATGTAACAGGAAATTTTATTCCTTTATAATTAAGTTTTTCTATATGTTTTTTTTTATAATTTGAAACTCTTTCAGAATGTTTTGTTACAGGAAATTTATAAGCTAAATGACTCCATCTAAAACATTCGTTATCATCATTCTTTATATTTACTAATCCTTTCATTGAATTTTGTAATGGTTTTGGTAATTCCAGATAACTTGAAGCAGCTAAGGGATTATATTTATATCTATTTATATAATGAGCATCAACTGACTCTTTTCTCCAGCCACTTCTTTCTGAAATCCAATTACCAATTCTATTTATTATTTCATCAAAGGTTTGGTGTAAAGTGTTTTTTTATTTAGTTTGTATTAATAATAATTAAAGCCTTTGATTGAAAATAAGCTGATTTATATATTGTATCTGTTGCGCTCATTTTTACAAAAGTTATTTTTAGTACAATATTTATTTTTATACCTTTTAAAGCTTTAAGTTCAGATTTAAGAATATCAAATGAGTCGTTTATAGTTAAATTTAATTGATTCTTTGGATCTTATCTATATTCAATCTTAATTTCAAATTTCTTAATATATTGATTTAAAGATCTCTCAATTTCCATCTATATATTATATTTAGAAATAAAATTCGTTAAGCAAAAAAGGATTAAAAAAATAAAGTTTAAGAAGAAACAAAATATCTAAATTTATATCTTTTTCCGTTAGTTTTTGATATTCCACTTTTTACTCTGTTTTTCCCTTCGCAGCACATTTTTATTAACCCAGAATTAATATCGAGGTCTTTAGATGCTGCGTAAGTGCTTCTATATATTTGTTCTTCATTAGTGTAACAATCGGTTGCAATAACTCTTTTAGGGTTGTTTCGATGATTATTTGGTCTGGGACAATCACATAATATTTCATTGTTCTCGTCTTCTAACATTAAACAACCACAGTCCCATTCAAATAAATTCTTTTCTAAAAGATAAGGATCTATAACATTTTGTAATTTATCAATCACATGATTTTTATATTCATCGCTAACTATTTGATCAAGTTTTGATTTAATAACGTTTCTTCTTTTAAGAACTTTTTTATATGAATTTTTGTCTGGATTCATTATTTCTCCTACAGTGCTAGATAATTTTGGTATAATCATTCTGTCTACTTTTCTATTAACCATTATATAATATACTTAAAGAAAAAAAAATATCTTTAACAACGCATCTAAAGAACATTTAAAAAATAGGCAATATTATCTATATCTTTTGAATAAGATTTTAAAGTTATTTTTTCTAAATTGTTATCAACTGTTAAAATTTCAATGCCTTCTTGAGACATTCTGTTTAACCATTCTTCATGTAATTTGTGTAGTTTTTCTAAATAATCTAAACCAACTCTATTTTCTTCAGTTCTGTTTCTTTTTTGAAGTCTTTTAAGACATCTTTCTGGGTCGGTTTTAACATAAACAAATCCATCAATTGGATTTTTTTCCGTATGTTTTTATAATATGATCAGTTAAGAAAAGATTGTATACTGCCCACTCGGGGTCATTTATAACACCGTTGTCGTGATGTTGTTTTGTAAAAACGTTACTGTTAGTTAAATAACAACGTTCAAGGACAGATACACCATCAAACTGTTTAGCAGAAGAGAACATTTTTATATGACTCTTTAAAGTTGTTAGCTGAAAAGGAAATAAATATTTGGAAGGTTTCTGGGCAGCAAGTTCAAAAAGGTTATATGAATTATAACTTGGGTCCATAACATTTTGCCATTCGTGAATTGGTTCTGAAATTATATTAAAATTAGGATTATATTCTTTAATAATATCTAAAAACGTACTTTTTCCTGATGCAATATTACGTTCAACTGATATAATTTTTCTCATTTATATAAAATACTTATAGAAAAAAAAAACACTCTTAAAAATCAGCAATCTAAATTTATTCTTCTTTTTTATTTCTATATCCATTAAGTTTAAATTCCTTCATATACGTTTCAAAAGGCATTGAATAGTTTTTTTCTTTCTGCATTTCTGACAGTATTGTAAAAATATCTTGAATAACTTTTTTCTCTTCTTCTTTATTTACTTTTCCAATTCGTGCTTTTGTTATAAGTTGTTTTATTTTGTGGTGATGCAATTTTAAAATAGCTTTTTTGTCTTCAACTTTTAGTCTATTAATAAATATAGTAATTACAGATGGAACAGCGCCAGCAACTGCTACAAATATAGGAATAGCTGGAACAAGTGCTAATGCAGCCGAACAACCAAAAATACCTGCTGTAATTTGTAATCCTGTCTTTACTCTTCCATAAAATTTATAACTTTTTCTGTAAGCAGCAGCAAGTTTAGTCAAGTGAATAATTAATTGATATATTGTTTCTATTCCAGTGGTAGCAAAAGGACTACCAAGTTCCTCATTAGAAATTAGATTTTTATTACTCATTTATATAATATATTTTTTAATTTGAATTTCTTCCAATTCACTAAATGGTACCCAACTATTACATTTTTCTGTATAACCTTTCCATTTTACTAAAGCTTGTTTTTTCTTATAGTCTCGTCTAATAACTTTTTCTATTTTAAAAACCTGTTGTTTAGTAGGTAAAAGTTCTTGTTCATCAAATGAACCTTGAATTGTTTCATTATTTAAATTTTTAATAGTGTATGTTCTTGAATTTGTATTATTAATTCCATGAATTATAAATATCTCCTCTGTCTAGTTTGGTGTATATCCATTTTCAAAATGTCTTTTAAGTTTGCTTAAGCGAACTCGATCACGAATTTTAAATTTTGGTTTACTCTTTGGTATCTTTAAATTACCGTATAAATTAAAGTAAACAGTACCTTTATTTAAGCTTTTACTGGCTTCGGTTGGTGTCATTTTTATACTAGAGTGTTTTGTTTTGTTATATTTATCAACCTTTTCCTGCAAATTATCTAAATAAGTATAAGTATAATTTGCTGTAAAATATTTCCACATTATTCTTTTTAAACTTCTATTAAATCTTTCAATTACTACAGCTTTACCTTCATTAAATGTATGATACATGTTAATCTTATTTTTTTTCAAAAATGATTCAAACTTTTTATTATAAAATTCTTTTCCTTCATTTACCCATAAATTTGTTGGTGTTCTACCTTCTGAAACTATTTTATTAACTGCTTCTATCACAGATTCTCCGGTTTTATTCTTTAATGGAATAACCCATGCATATTTACTGAATATATCAATAACGGTTAACAAGTACTTTACTCCTTTATTATATTTTGAAAATGATTGCATGTCAACTAAATCAGCAGACCAAGTATCATCAATGTCACAAACAATCACTCTTCGTTTCCTAAATTTTCGTTTAATTGGTTTGTGTAATTCGTTTGCTAATTCATCACTCCATGTTAATTCGGGGGTATACTCTACCCCCCTTTTCTCCGTTTTTTGACTTTCGTTTTTGTCCTAGTGAGCTTCCAGCTCCCGGGGACTTATGTCCTAGCCGAAGTTTGTATTTCGTTTTAATTGCAGGCTTTACAACTAAATGTTTTGCAATCATTTCCCCAAATGTTTTTGATTTAGTGTTATTTAAGTCGGAAAGCATTTGCTTATCGCATTTGTTTTTACTTATTCCTGAATTATAACAGTAATCGCGGGTCATACATACTGTATCCAATTCTTTCATGGGTTGTCCATTATCATAAGCATTTCCGGGTCCACAATATCTGTAACCACCTGGCAAAAGCAAACCTTTCTTAGGTAATAAAGGTAACATTGCTTTGTGAATATCTAAATTACCTGCTGTAATAGTACTTTTAACAAACTTTGATTTCATTCTTCCACAAGATGAACAGGTAGCCATTATCATTTTTCTCCAGTTTTTTGTTGTAACATAATGAGGATTTATATTATCAGTAAATCTTCTTTCTTTCAAACAATATATTTTATACTGTAAACTCATTTATATTATATGTATTTAAATTTAATAGAACACTTATATTAAATCAGCTGTAAAGCGTAAAGTGCAAACGTATTAGATGTAAATCAAACAAAACAGGGAAGTTTAAACAGGAGTGGTATTCATTCATAAAGTTAGCCGATATGTTAACTTTGTAGTATCAATAAAACGACCCCGGTGTCGCAAATGCATTCATTCATAAAATTAACCGATACGTTTACTTTGTATAAGTGTATTAGACTCTTAAGCGTGTACAATACTCAAACGGTAAAATGATTTTATATGTCTAATAATGTACTTACTGATTGAAAATAAGATCAAATAACTTACATTTTATTAATAAAAATAATCTGCCAAATTTCTGCCAAAAGTTTGTCAAGTTGGCAGTGACTGTCACATTGCTGTTTTCGTGGCAGAAAAATGGCAGGCTTTTGACTGGTTGAATTTGTGGTTTCCCTACATTTTCAGAAAATATCACGTAAATCCCAATATAGCTATTTATAACCGGGTTTTCCAAAAATACGAGAAAACGAAAGTAAAGTTACAAACCTGTGTTTTTTAATTGTGTGAGTGGACCTTGGTCCCTTTAACCTACTTACGTCCGTCAAACCAAAGGTTTTCATTTGGTTTAACCAAAGGTTTTCACAGTACCAAGGGTACTGGATTTAGTATTTTATATTTAGGGTAAGGCCAAAGTGTACTTATAGAATTGGGACAAGGGTCAAGTGAGGTCAAACTGGCTTCGCACCATCATTTCTTATACTACTTGCAATATCACGAATAAACTGACAGGTAATTGTGTCAAACGATGATAGTGCATATCCTTCCTCTGTGACCTATTTCCCATCATGGAATTTACGTCTTTTTCAGAGAAGAATACCTTACAAAGTGTCGTGTCAAAAAATAAATGTACAAAGAATCATTTAAAACTTATTAAAAACCGCAACGACATCATACTGGTTTATTTTAAATCCACATTTCCATTTACGTTCACGAGTACACGTAACCGCACTAACAGAAATCCGTTTGCCAAAAATAGTTTTACTCCATGTTTTTAAATTGTGGCCGCTTTTTCAATATTTAAATTTTTTTAATTCTGTTTTTTTTTGTTCTTTCTGGTCATAAGTCTGAATTTTATGACCATAGTATGTTTCATTTATTTACTTTTAGAAAGAAATAAATAATAAAATTCGCGCTGTTTGAAATTTTACAAATAATTATATGAAAATTTGATCGTTTGTATGGAAATTTGCCCATAATTTCTGTCGATATCTTATTAAGATTATTATATAATTCAAACTGTATTACTTCTCAAACGATGTTGAAAATTAAAAGCGATTATATTGAAAAATGAATGCACTACGCGCGTTTTCTGTGTAGGTGTCCATAAACATAATGGCGATGTAAGCCGCATGGCTCGTGGAATGGAAAATTACCGGCATGACGTTTCGATATCTTTACGATTCGCGGGTAAAGTCCTGTCGATCCAGGTATTTGCTCGTGATGTAATTTCTGAATTTGGTAAAGTAACGACGTAAAAATCACTTGCCCGATCGGTCGAGTATACAGCGAAGTCCACTCGTCCTATCCAGACTTTAACTCGAGCGGGTGAGTGGAATTTTACACCCCTGTCAGGCTGGGATCGTAACTTGTGACTTCCGAAACGCGCAAGAAGTCGGCGGTCTGTGGTCGCGTAATTTAGAAACTAAATACTGAATGATATGTTGTATATTAAGATACAGATGCTGAAATTGCATTTTGCATAAAAAAGGATTAAAACATGTAAAAAATGCCCCCTGGACTGCCTAATAAACTTTTGGTCGGGACTATTTTGATGGGCCGGTCGGAGCACTACAAACAAACCATTTTTTAATTTAGGCCTAGCTTGTTATTGGCGCAGTCCATGTGGGCAGAGCCTTAAATGAAATGATCTGAAGTCATGGGGTAACCGGACGTTAAAGGAGGAGCGGGTATTTTAAAAACGAGATGTAGAAACAAATCATTTAATTTGAAAGTAATAAAAACTTGTAATGAATACACTTTGTACAAAGAGATAATTTATAACCTAGATTATTAAACAAGTGCTGTCCGTAAGACAGCGCGCTCCACTCTTCGCCGATTTGACAGTAAAATGAAAATAATTCCAAGTATAACAACTTGGTGACCTTGACCTTGGGTATAATAGGCCCAGCCCCTGCACATACTTTGTATGCTGGACAATGTTTATTTGAAGTTACAGTAAGATATAAGCAATAGTAACACAGATATGACTGAAAAACAAAGGCAGCCGAAAAGCATTAACCTTTAGAATAACAAAAGTATAACACCTTGGTGAGCGTGACCTTATATGTAACGAACCAGCCCCTGCACATACTTTGTTTGCATGCTGAATAATGTTAATGTGAAGTTACAGTAAGATAAAAGCAATAGTAAAAAAGGAAAAAAAGGTTTCCGAAAATCTTTAACCAAGAAAGCTCACGCCGATGCCGACGCCGACGCCGGGGCGAGGAGAATTGCACCCCTACTCTACGAATAGTGTAGCTAAAATTACTTTTAAACAAACTGATCTCCGTCTGATTCTGTGTTAAAATATAAATTCAAATATCCCCCGAGAAAGGACAGTTTCGGACTGTGTTGGCAAATGATATTTTCGTACTTTGTCACGGGCATGTTTTCTAAACAAAATTAGCTTATGCATTTAAATTCAACTGTTAAAATGATGTTAATTACAACTGATTCCCGTAATTGTTGTTTGAAATAAAAGAATGCTTGAAACGATTCTTTACGCTCCTTGTTAACGATCGGGTCTAAAATATAACATGAGATGTCGAATGTCAGTCAAAACTGGATCACTTATCCCCCCATCTAAATCCAGCTAATATTTGAGAAACTGTTACACTACCATATTTAATATTGTTCTGACTATAAAAATTATATGCCTTCGATCAATCGTTAGCAGAAAATACGGGCCAGGTGTCACTATGTGTTCACATTTGGCCATTTTTTCTCACAGTTTATTACCCTGAAATCAAATCGATATTTATTGTCGATTTCCTCGTAAAAATGACAAAATTGACAATATTTTGCTCTACACCCCTTTGACATTTCTCAAGAAATCAGTTTTTGATTTTTCGTGCACTGGTAACAACGCACTTTTACGGAATTTTTCAAATCAATTATTATATGGACCAGTTACTAGATACGGTTAGGAAACAATGTTTTTGAAATCTATGGTTTATCATGCTTATTTTTTCTTATTCATTTTTGGACGTACTCTAATTAATCTGATTATTTAAATCGTTTTTAGAAAGAAAATAAATATGATTAAGTTGGTTTTGGTATTGATATCAATATCAAGCACTTTTTGCGTCATTCTTGCATCGCGGAAAAATTTGATCGGATTTATCGTTAACTTGTATTGCTATGTTTACTTATACAAATGCAAGACGTCTTTATTTTGATAACATTTTCTGTACAAAAGCATAATCAGTAACATATTTGCACATTATTAAAATTTTGGAACCTTTACACTTTCACCTGGAAGTATATATAGAAAATGTTTGTAAGCTGAACATTATACATATGTATATTAACTACATATATATTTGTCTTTCTTTAATATATCTGTCTCATAAAAAGGTATATTAAATACATGCTCAATACAAATGTTAAACACAACTTTCCCCTTTCCTGTTTCTATCTATATAGACGCCCCTTGACATTTACTAAGTGCGTTCTGTTTATTAAACGTAATAAATACACTAAAATGTTACGTTTATTTCGTGTTAACATGTATACCTACATACACACTGCGCCTAAGATTCCTTTATGTGAAGGCTAATTTAAGTAACGTACAAGAAAACACCTCAGAATAAGTAAATGGTAATATTTACTAATAAAAAGTGATATTACATCAAATTCTCATCAATACCAAACTCCATTTAATTACTTTCTGACGTGGTCGTAGCGCCAACTATGTCAAATGAAATATTCTTGCATAAAACCTTTGTTTTTTGCCGATTTCGACCATGCACAAACAGGGTTAAAACGTGTACAAACAAGGATATTCTCGTGAGCACGAGCTGTTGGTGAACGTTTTGAATATGCTGTTGCAGGTCCAACGTAAGCAAATTATGGATCCCGAATGAATTTTGGCCGAAGGCGAAAGGTCCTAGACTTATGATATCTTTTCATCTGCATTTTTATTAAAAATATCATTTTTTCAACCTAACTTTACTTTAACTTGTAGTAAGTGCTACCTCTCTTGATACGCGACTGCATTGACGTTCCGTATTATTGTATTATTACGCGTATTTGACTCAAAGTAAGTTTACACGCCGCGATTTAATCCCTGAAACTGATATGAAAACAACATTTACAAAAATACAATTTCGTTTTTCAAATTAATTTGAGTCGAGAAAGTTGACTTGCTAACTTTAAATCTTACACTAAAACTTTTAAACAATGTTTGTGTCTACTTTACACATCTATGCCTAGTGATGATGTGCAATGTAAACCATAAACATGACGAAGCGTTAAGTTTGAAGGATTTTTCCATAGTTAATGAACATTTGATGAACAGAAAGTATTTATTATATATTTCTCAATTTATTTGTAGATATTTCCAACCATGTTTGAGTTTATAAATTCAATCTAATTTGATTTTATCGATGTTGGAAAAATTCAAATTTTTGTGTTGATCAAACTTTGATTATAGGCCTAGAGATTTCATTTTTATCGATATGAAGAATATAGGTATCGATACCAATTTCTATTACACGATAATGTTTACATTTAAAAAAAGCGTAAGGGACAGACTATTGATTTAAACCAAGCAGAATTGTGTTCTGTCGGCACCTCACTACACCTGCAAAGTTCCTACCGATATATCGGAAAAAGGGGGAGTCATATAATTATTTTACATATATTTAATATTAAAGAAATTACCACATCAAGAATCTCCGTTCTATATGTATAAAATATGCACTGTTTTTGTAGACCCTGGAAATGCATAAATAAAATATGTGTCCATAACAACCTGAAACTTCTGACTTCCATCGACTAATGTCAGCTGAATAGTCTTGTTTTTTTTCGATATTTCCAGCACTTTAGTTGTGTTTTATGCAAGAATAGCAATAACACACGTTTGTTTCGTGAAACAACATCTGCAGAATACCTCGGTCTATGTTGGTACATTAGCCCTACGGGATCGTACACCAACCAATCCCTTGGGACTCTGCAGATGTTGTTACACACAAAACAAAACGTGCGTTAACCCTACATTCCTACAATCTTAAACGTTAAACGTTCGATGTAACCGTTATTATTTGTTTTACATTGTGTTTACGTATGCACTGCTATCCTTACCTTTTCCTGTTGAGCGTAACATCACATACATTTGTAAACATCCAACGATTACGATTATGAAGAGGTTAAGTCCGCAAGCAATAAGTAGTTTGCAGACAATATCACACGGAATGTCACACGGACTGCCACCTATTAATATAAAAAGAAAGTATTTCAAAACAGATCACGCATGGTACTAATGAGTGCCTTGTTTAAATATCAAGAAATACTAGTGCAAGGGTTAAGCCTATTGTACTGCATATTAAATCACAATAAATAAAGGTACGCCTAATAAACCGGAGGTAATGGCGTTACGTAATCCAGATAACGCCGAATAAAGACAGGACTCGGTATTAGGAATTGAAAATTATTTTATGAATTAAAGGCAACCTGTGGGAACATTTATCTAAACGGCAAGCTTACAGTCTTTCTAAAGATAAAATATGATATTTAAGGTGGTTCATTAGATTTTGATTTAGTAATGGCTTCAATGGTCGAACGATTGATAATTGATCATTTTAACTTACTTCTGTTCACTGACTACCTTATACAAGTTCAAATTTCATTGTAAGTATTTCTAAAATTTCATTAAAAATGGAAGTTTGATAAATTAATATACCCTGCCTTTACCTGTCTTTCTCGTTTGCTTAACCAGGATAGATAGGAAATAAATGAATTCCGAAACCACACAGTTTTTAAAACTTGTCTTTTAGTTCAAATTGTTAAAATATCCCAATATCTTTTAAATGCAAAAGTGAAATTAGAAATTTTATTAAAATCAAAAGCAAATAGTCCACACTTTGAATAAATTTAAGTTAAGGGCATTCTAACACGAACCGTTTTATTTTGCTGTTAAACAAAGAAGGCTGAAAACTGTGTGTTATTAAACATTCTAAGACGATTTGATTCATTTTCCTATTAAACAAAGAAGGCAGAAAACAGTGAATTATGATACAACAAATCACTGTTCTGACAACACAAATATTACGTCATGGAGTCAAGCGGCATAGCGGCGCACTGGAAAAGAAACCGATTAAAAACGGGCAAATATTTAATGAATGTCGTCAAGGATGTACTTAAAAATCCTTGGTAACGTGTTAGAATCGAAATAATATATCTCTTTTAGTGATTTGCTCTTGAATAAATCATTGTTTGTCGTTCAGATGCGTATTATTATATCACTCGGCCTGCGCCCTGGTGATATAATTCTTTCGCATCTGAACTCCAAACAATGATTTATTCAACGACAAATCACTGGATAAGATATATTATTTCTTAAACAATTCATTTTTTTGACGTTACAATTGTTACGTCATAGCGTCAAACGGCACAGCGGCGCGCTAGAAAGGAAATCAACAAAGTCAAATAAGTCAAAAAGTTTATTGGCTTAAACATATACATGTCCATCGCCAAGTCACATATTTGGCGGTTTAATACTAACATAAATACAAACACACATATAGAAAAGTATGACAAACATACACTGATAAAGCAAACAAGTTTACAAAATATAACTATCAAAGATCTCAATTTGCGGAATCTCTCTTAACCATTGCAAGATAGATAAATCTGGCTAATTTAACCAGAATACTTTTCTTGGAAGATTTCATTATATTCCTAAACTTACTCAAATTTGGCCAATTATAATAGTATCTAGGTAAATACAAAGTTCTCAGTTCAGAGTAATATGGACATACCAATAAAAAATGGTACTCTGATTCAACAACTTGCATACTGCATTTTGAACAAAGTCTAAGGTTTCTATCTATATTTCTAAATCGACCTTCTTCAATAGCTAATCTGTGTGCAGAACATCTAAATCTTGACAATGCATTTCTGTGTTTAATACTTATAACGTAGTTCAAATATTTTTCAGTGTCAAACTCTGTTTTAAATTCTCTATAAGTTTCAAGTTTTCTAGAAATTCTTAAGTCAGCAGACCATTGTTGCACATATTGAACTTTTATTCGTTGTATAAGTTAAACGTTATTTATTTGTGAATTGCTTACTGAATTACTATCCCATAGAAACTGGAATCCAAGTTCACAAAGTAATCTCTTAACATTTAATGACCAAGAATTAACAATGTTTCCACGATCATCTGTTAACTACAACATTTTATACAAAAGAGTACCAGGGGTTTTCATTATTCTAGCCCAAAATTTTATAATTCTTATTTTACGAATGATAGATAAAGGCATTTTTCCAAATTCCCCATAAACAGCAATATTTGTAGTCTGTTGTCGTACACCCAAAATTTGTTTTAAAAATTTAAGATAGGCACGCTCTATATCTGGACTACTATGGAAACCCCAGATTTCACATCCATATGTTAATATTGGCAATATCATTGCATCAAATAGCTTAATTTTTTCTGTAACATCAAGACTAACTATATCAAATAGTGAATTAAGTAAATATAATGCTTTAGTTGCTTGGTGAGCTAATGCCTTCTGAGCTTGATAAAAACTTCCTTTTAATGACAACGTAACACCTAGATAAGTAAACTTCTGTACCAACTTCAACGCTTGGTTGTTGTAATATAGCTCAACATTCTCAAGTCTGTTTCCCTGCTTGAATACCATGACAACAGTTTTGTCAACATTTACTGTTAAACCCAACTCTCTGCAATAATGGTATAATTTGTTTAAGAGTAATTGTAACCCTTCTTTAGAATATGAAAAAAGTACAGTATCAGCAGCAAACAATAACAGAAATATCTGCAATTCATCAAGTGTGAAAACATCAATTGTATCGTTGTGCAATTGTTCATACATATCATTAACGAATAGTACAAAAAGTAGAGGGAGAGAGGTTCCCCTTGTTTAACATCCATATAACAATCAAAATAATCCGTAAGCGATCCACTTACTCTTACATATAATTTTACACTATTATACATGCTTTGTAGCATTTTTACAACCTTAGATGAAACTCCATATTCTATTATTTTAAACCATATACCATTTCTATAGACTAAGTCGAACGCCTTTTTAAAATCAACAAATGCTGAGTACACTTTTCTTTTGTGATGTTAAATTATCTTATTGATAATAGAATTTAAAACAAATAAGCAATCAACTGTAGAGTTTCCCTTTCTAAATCAGAGATAATATCATTATCATCAGCCCACTTACGTATTCGTGTATCGAGTAATATTGAAAATATCTTAGAAAAGATGCTAGTAAGAGTTATCCCTCTATAGTTATTTACATCGTTCAAGCTTCCCTTTTTCGGAATAGGTACAATAATGCCTCTAGACCATGTCGGAGGATATACTCCAGATGAGAAAATGAAATTAAAAAGTTTACACAATATAGGTGAAAAAGCATGCTTACATTCAATAAACATTTCAGGGATCAAATTATCTTCTCCCCCACTTTTACCTCATTTTAATGATGATATTGCCTTAACAACTTCATCAACAGTAAAATCAACGTCTAACTGTTCAACATTGTTAACATTAAAATCATTACATGATAATTTTTCTTCTACATAATTACTCGTATAAACATTGTGATTTGCATATAGTGATTAAAAATAATCGTTAAATTCTTTAGTTTTATGTTTTTTCCTATTTTTTTTTTAATTTTGGACCAAAACTTTTGAGGCTGGTCTGTAGCAAAACTATGTAATCTTTTCCTCTGCTCGAGATTAAACTTAGCCCGTGATCTCCGTTTCGCTATTCTAAACAACCTTCGTTTAGTAATCAACAATTCACCGTTATTGGCCGATTGGTCTTTCCTATACAATTTGTTTGCACGCTTCAATTCACGGCGAGCAGTCTCACAGTTATTATCATACCAAGGACTTTTAAACTTCCTACTCTTACTATTGGATACATTTCTTTTATTATTTGACCTACCAAAAATTTCGAAAGCTTTGCTATGTAATATATTCGATATATTTTCTATACCCTGATCTAAACTAGTGCCTTCTGTAATTATATCATCAACAATTGACTCGATATTGAGTAATTCACAGTTCAATGCATCAGTATACAAATGAGAAGTATCATTATTCCATAACAATGTCTTTGTTGGAACAAAACCACTATTTTCTTTATTCTGATCACATTTTAAAAATAATCCAATACTTATAGGTGTGTGAGGTGAGAACGAATGCATATCGTGAATAACAACATTACTAACAATGTGAAATAAGTCATATGATAACAATACATAATCGATTACACTGTTACCGTTACCAGACATGAAAGTGTATTGCCCAATACCGGCATCCTGTCCCATTCTACCATTTACAATTTTGAGATCAGTGCTTATACACATGTCAAGTAATTTAATGCCAGATGAGTTTACGACAGTGTCCATACTATTCCTCACTGGTAAATCAGACGTTCTAATATTCATTTCATCTTTTTCTATAACAGAATATATAATTATTAACAGATTCGATAATATCAGATTTATTGCCACACCTCGCATTCAAATCGCCAATTACTGAAACTTTACCATATTGTGAATAGTTTCTTATATCAAACTCAAGTATCATGCATATTAAAGTACACAGAATTTTGAGAAGGAATATATACAAAACATATGAAAATGTCATGTTCAGTATTGAAAAATGTTTTACATAATTTTATACATATAAATCCATTTTTGTCAGTTTCAACAATGGTAACACCGGATTTAACTGTTTCCTTGTAAAATAAACAAACTCCTCCATGCCCCCTTTTACATCTATCCGTCATCGATTCTGGCCGCGGTATAGTAACAGTCTCATACCCATCAAGTTTAAAGTCATCTTTTTGCGTTGCCACGATTCACTGATAAAAACAATATCATATGCATGTACAAAGTTAAAAAAATCTTCATCACTAAAACATTTATTAAGACCTTCAATATTCCAGGAAACGATTTTTAGTTCATACTTTTCTGGCTGACCCTATACAGTTGGGGTGTAATGTAATACCTATGTTTATAATTTTCCATTTTGGTATTTCTTTCGGATAATTAAGATTTTAACTGTACATTTCAAAAATCACACGATACTTGTCAACTTTGCAGTAGCTTCTGGGTGTAAAACATTCGTTAATATCCAAGTTTAATTACCAGGTGGACAGGAAGTGAAATAATGTGTCTGCTGTGTTTTCCTGTATAACACTTTATAAATTCAATATACTCTGTGATCATAGAGAGGTGCCCAGGTGCGGGCTAAGGGATATGTCGTCCCGCTCTCATGAGCTGAAACTTAATAAGCATTGTTAAGGGCTAGGCTGAAGTACATTTATAACTAAGAACTTATATTTATAGAGTTGTTAACAGAATTGTTTTAAAAGCCTAGCTGAACTTTGATTATATCTATTATATCTGTGAAATTAGACTGAACATTCATAAGTAACTGTGCATTGCTGTCGTAGAAAATAAATGTTAGAACTGTCGTAATGTGTTGTGTTTCAAGACAAGCTTCAGGTACATCGTGCTATGTTACAGGGGGCGTGGGATATTCAGGTTATATATTTTATTGTTAATGTAGAGCTTGTCTCTCACAAGTGTAGCTCGTTTGCCTTCCTTGCGGGCCTTCATCATTTCTGGTATTAAGGCACGACGACGTTCCTGAATTTCTGGCGGGAATTGGTCTGAGAAGTGAAAAGGTGTTCCTTTAAGATTTACACTTTTCAGTGCTAATTTGATCAGCTGCTTTGATTTCTCGTCTAACTTTGCTACCATTGGACGAGGTTTATCTGGGTCAAAACGACCCACACGATGAGCTCTAATTACTTTGATTTTATCTTTGGCTTTTTTTATATTTAAGACAGTCTCACAGAATTTGTGCACTTTATTTACACAGTCCACATTGCTCCCCGCGTTAAAGGGTGGAAGCGGTATTTGATTTTCAGACAGTGTCTCGGTTGAAATTCCCATTTCTGTATGATGCTGAGATGCTAGGTTAACATCGGACTCGACGGACTGGGACGGATGTTCGGACTGTGACTGTGACTGTACAACATCACCAGCTTTGACAGCGGAAGAAAACAAATGATTTGCATGAACGCTTTTTGTCTCCGTCGTTTAGAAAGACCAAAAAACATCAAATTGTCTCTCATGGAGCGACATTTTAAGTCAATGATTGCTTCAGAAAATGATTCGTTTGCTTTGTTTAACCTCGTGTTTTCATCAGTGAGACGTTTGAGCACACCCTGTATATGATCAACATTTTCTTTGTTAGCACTGGTGCACGAGGAAAGCGTCACAAAGGAATATCTGGCTTTTTTCAATGTCACAACAGAAAACAGGCAATATTTAAGGATGTCGTCAAGGATATGCTTTAAAATCCTTGGTTACGTGTTAGAAATAACACGAAATAATACATCTCATTTAGTGATATTATTTTGATTAAAATTATTTTTTTGTCGTTCAGATGCGTATTATTATATCACTTAGGATGCGCCCCCGTGATAGAATTTCTTCGCATCTGAACTCCACAAAATTTTATTCAGCGACAAATCGTAAAATATTAAGATATATTATTTCTTAAATAATTTCAAAACTTTATAAAGAATAATAATACATACGATTCTACTTAGAAATCCAACTCTGAGAAATGGGTCTTTTTGTTCCTTAAATAAAGCTCTAACAGAATATACTAAAATGAAACATGTCAAACAATATTGCCCAAATGTGACTAACCACCTTTGAAACGTTTGACACATTGAACAATACCAAATTATGCCGTAGAATTAACGTGTAATATGCGGATCTCTTTAATTATGGATACATCTAAAACAAGAAACGCGGCAATGCCACGAAACCAGGTTTTCAACACTTTTCATAAGAATAAACAAGAGTGCCAGAATGTCACAATATATGCCCGTCACAGCAAATTTCTTTACTCTAGCACCTGTATTTGCAGATGTAATTTTAATTTTGTGGTTGTTTAGTAATCATTGTAATTCTTTTGTTTTTCTAAGGCCACAAAGAAACTCCTTACCAGGTAGAGATACCTTAAAATACACCTAAAATTAAAAAGTAACAACCATGTTGTACCACAGAAAAGTGGTCTTGGTTTTTCCCTACGGTCAATTATAAAAAAGTAACAATATAAGTTATTTATAGTAACAACTAAGGGAAGTTAATCTTAAAAAAAAAAAAAAAAAAAAAAAAAAAGTAAGTCCACACAGAAATCCTTACCAGGTAGAGATTGGTCAAAATACACCTCAAAATTGGATGTAACATGCATGTTGTACTACAGAAAAGTGGTCTTGATTTTTCCCTACGTCTAGTAATGAAAAAGTTACAATATAAGCTATTTATAGTAACAACAAAGGGAAGTAATTCTAAAGAAGGGAACTGCGCAAGACACTTCGTCTCATGATGGTGTATAATTGTGCAAAGTTACATCAAAATCCCTCTATGCATGAAGAAGATATGCTCCGGACAAAGTTTTCATTCTTGTATCCTTTGACCTCTAAGTGTGACCTTGACCTTAGACCTAGGGACCTGGTTCTTGCGCATGACACTCTGTCTCATGATGGTGAACAATTGTGCCAACTTTCATCAAAATCCCTCCATGCATGTAGAAGATATGCTAACCCTAACCCTAACCTAACCCTATTTTTAGTAACAATGACCTTGATCTTGATCCCAGAAACCCCAAAATCAATCCCAAGCTACAACTTTATATAAGTTTTCTATACACCAAGTTTCATTATGATAGCTCATTCCTAAGTTAAGTTATTGACCGGAAACCCTTTTTCTATTTTAAGTAACAGTGACCTTGACCTTGACCCCAGAAACCCCAAAATCAATCCCAGACTTTGTCTTGATATAAGCTACATACATACCAAGTTTTATTTAAATATCTTTTCCGGAACAAAAGTTATTGACCGGAAACTCTTTTTCTATTTTAAGTAACAGTGACCTTGACCTTGACCCCAGAAACCCCAAAATCAATCCCAGCCTTTGTCTTGATATAAGCTACATACATACCAAGTTTTATTCAAATATCTTTACCGAAACAAAAGTTATTGACCGGAAACACCAGTTAGACGCCGCCGCCGCCGCCACCGCCGCCGCCCGCCCGCCCGACCGACATCTACCCCAATCTAATAACTCAGGTTTTCGTTGAAAACCTGGTTAAAAAGCAGCCGCCCGGACTTGTACATTTTTGTTTTCACCATATTACAGAACATGCGTTTATTTACGCTTGTTAGAAGTTTCATTAAAATCTGCATCACATAAAATTTTCCATTCGCAAAAACGTTATCAAAATTGTAATATTCACATAGACTCCCGTAATTAAAACTTGTGTGATGTCCAATTTTTTAAAATCGGTCTAGCTAAATATCAAGCATACGATTTATCTTTTTATTTGCCGAGTTTTTATAAGTGTATTTTGAAATTTTGAAAATAAGGGTTTAATCAAATTTTACAACGTAGATTTTTTTTAATCCGAACGTGCAAAACTAACCTAATGTCAAATTTGCTCGTAAGATACTTTGTAACCTCACTTCAAGTGAGTTTTTAGATTGTATACTCAATAGATCACTGCATAATTCAGATGCGTTTTTAAGAGTATATGACATTGTATGTTCAATGATAAGATTCCTTTAGAGGAAAGTGATCAATTGAAAACATGTACAATATATCCGATATTTAAATCCAATATTGCTCAGAACAGGTAGGAAACACATTTTACAGACGCTGTTACGTTTAGAAAAACAAGTCTCTGTATAGCTTATACGTTAAGTATCCGTGGTCTATATAGTAAAGAATGTCCAACTTGTTTCCACTTTTATTTCTGTTTCAGTTCTGCTCGCTATACATGTAACAAAACATTTCATCTACGTTTCAAATACTGGCAAAATATAAAAAACTTAAAATGAAAGTAGAACATGCATAACAAAACACATATTTCATCTATCATTTTTGTGACCTCACTACTTGATACATTTAAAAAAGAGTACATGCGTTATTTACGTAAACACATAAAAATAAAACATATAATAGCATAGTAATATATGAGCAAATCCATGAAGATTGAATTGATAAGAGACAGTAATAAATAAAACAATGCCAATACACTGAAATACATATGTAAACACAATATTAAAACTAAGGAGCAAACATTAAAGATAGAAATTATAATTGTATATAAAAATCGCACTCTCATCCTCCACGGCCGACTGTTTAAAGCTGCTGACTCAAAATCATTTGCACTTAAGGGCTAAGGCCTGCAAGTTTTCTTGGGATCCAGTTTAGAAAATCTTTCCAGCTTGATGGTTCTCTGCGCATAAAATAATACGCGGAGGGGAACCGGGGGTCTTCCTCAATTGAAAGACTGGAAATAAAACGGGTCTGAGTTTACCTGCGTCAGGTCAACATACAAAATAGTATCATATGCAAGTGTATCGGAAAGGTGGATAATATCTTACAGACTGGTGTTTATATTTTTTTCATTTTTGTTTAGTTGCTCCTGTTTCTTCATTACTTTTGCATTACAATCGAGCGTGATTTAAAAAGGAAAAAAATATATGTAGACGTCCAGTTAATAATATCCAAGTATTTTTCGCGTTATTTTGCAATTAATCAAATACGGTTTTCTGCGAACATTGAAATTAGACTGTAAGTTACGAAAGACCCGTGGTGACATTTCAACTTCATTATTTCACGCTTTCTGCTACGTAATTTCACAATTTCCACTTTATGAATTCACGATTTTTGAATCCTTCCTTCCATCACACTTTACCACAAATACAACAGTCTGTTATAGGTAAAACCTGGCAATGTGAATTTGATGTGGTAATAGTTTAGGCATTGGCTAATTAAGGAAGTGTACACTTCTGAGGTGAAGTTAATATGTGTGAGCTACCAATAACATAAAAAACATGAACCATTTGTTTTGTGAAAATGTCATTTTATTTTAAATGACGGAAAAAACAACTATATCTTTTTATATAGCGGTAGCATCAAAAGTAAAAGTTTAATACTGTTACAAAACCGATAAACCAATAAGAGCTCCACACATCACGATTTTACGATTTCTACTTCCTGATTTCACGAGTTCCATTTCACGAATTCACGAATTCACGCAAAAACTTCACGAATTCACGATTTCACTAATTCACAATTTCACGATTTCACCATAACACTTCACGATTTCTTGATTTCACGATTTCCACTTCACGAATTCACGATTTCACGAATTCACGATAAAACTTCACGATTTCATGAATTCGCGATTTCAAGATTTCATGAATTCATAATTTCACCATTAAACTTTACGATTTCTTGATTTCACGAATTCACGATTTCATGAATTCACGATTTCATGAATTCACGATTTCACAATTAAACTTCACGATTTCTTGATTTCACGAATTCACCATTAAACTTTACGATTTCACGATTTCACAAATTCACGATTAAACTTCACGATTTCATGATTTTGCGATTTCCACTTTACGAATTCACGATTTCACCATTAAACTTATGAAATCTTTTCATCTGCATTTTTATTAAAAATATCATTTTTTCAATCTAACTTTACTTTAACTTGTAGTAAGTGCTACCCCTCTTGATACGCGACTGCATTGACGTTCCGTATTATTGTATTATTACGCGTATTTGACTCAAAGTAAGTTTACACGCAGCATACTGAAAACTCACCAGATTCTTTGTACAATACTGAACAACTCCTACATATTATCTGAAGAGGTTGAAACCTCTTAAAAGGCATCCGAATGCTTCACAGTCACTTCCTAAACATGGCGTCGCAAATTTATTATTTTCTATGGGACATTTAGACGTTATTGCACCCTGATGTCGATCAAAAACTGCTGTGACAGCTTTATGCTAAAGATACAAGACGTTGTAATTACCAGTAGGCGGTATGCATATGGTGTCTGATTTTACAGAATGTTGCAATAGCGCTTATTAACAACGACTAATCAATGTCACCTCTATATGCGCGTCAGATTAAGTGCATTTAGCATGCAGCTAGTATTCTGAGGAAAACAAAAACAATACCCTTTACGTTGTTGACGGTGTGTGTCGTAATGTGCCCCACTTTAATTTGATGTAGAATTTTTAAATATTTTATTGTAGTTTTTTGTGTGTATTCATCGAGGCGGTGTTCAATAACAGTAATCAAGTCTTGAATTGTTGTCAGTTATTTCCTTGTTATTTCAAATGTTTTCGATTTAATGAGACAAACCTCGTATTAACGACTTAGTTCACCCTACCAAGGGCGTAAAGTTAAATATGCATTTCTTTTAAAGTAATCTACACCAAACTTTTTGGAATGACCTCAGTGTAGTATCAAGTCAGTGTTTTATCATAAAAATATAATAATTACTCGTATACTGTACCACTGTTGTAGAAATAATCGAATTTTAACATTTACTACTTTTAGTTGAGAAGTGATGGCTCCTACAAAATGGCTGTGGTGTATACTTTATTTCGAAATATTATAAGGTTATATTAGTAAGTCTATAATCATCACGAAAGCGTTATTTGGACGCGAGTTGTGGTACACATATACCCAAAATGATATCAATAAATTGGAAATTGTACATCAATTCTGTGTGAAGAGCATTAATTTTTTGAAAACATGTATAAGCGCAAAATACTGTCTGACGTCTTTAGACATTAACGGTGGAAAAACCATGTCTGTCTGGCTATAGATAACTTATGGAAAACTTTGACAATTGTTATTATTAATATATAACGTACCGAGTGTTTATAGATCCTCCTTCAATGTACTTATATTAATAGAGAGGCAAATACTTGGTTTTGTTTCGAACACGTATACGCTTCTTAAGAAATACGGACTTACAACCGAACTGGACAAATATATTACACATGGATGCAACACCCCTAACACATCCTAGCACCGGTATTGAACTGACTCCATGATCCTTAGGACCACAAAATATAAATCCATAGTTATCGTATAGTATTTAGAACGTCACGCTATTATAGTGAACAAAGAATTTTGTGTGATGATATTGACTTTTCGCCCAAGTAAGTCAAAAACTGAGATATAGTAATCGCTATTAATATACCAGCTGTTGTTCCGTGTACATATTAATACTATTTCTGTGTTGTGTTGCTCTTCAAACTGGTGGAATTTCCATTGCGAAATTCGGGTATCTGTAACACTTCGTTTTAATTTTTCTTTTTAATTGCTTGAAAATAATAATGGCGCTTATAACAGTTGTTTTTAAGTCTAATATAATTCTGGAGAGGTACCCGGGGCCTTTCAAGCTGAAAAGTAGATTATGGAATCTAATAGTGCTAGTGCAATGTCGTTTCCACTATTTTGGGAATGGGGCCGGGGTCTTTACGATTGGACAAATGTGTGTCGAAAAAAAATCAATTTGGGGATCGTTTATTATATTCTCAATATGTTACATGCCATTGACATTATATTTAAGTTAAAGGTCAATGGCATGTAAGATCTTCTCATAGCTTTCTTATGAATGCAGCTGATGTCCAAGCTGATATATCAACATGGATGGATGGTAAATTGTTCTGCGCCCATCGTCCGGCATTTATACTTAAATATCTTCTCCTCTGCTCTGGAATTACTGGTCAAATGATACCAAAATTTGTCTATGGAAATATAATTTAGCGTATTTAGGTGATTCCGCTTCACCTTTTGTTATAGCTTTCCAAGAACAACTTGATGGATCTGTAACAACTTCAGTCTATTGCATCCTTTTGTGAAAATCTCTTAAGTTTGTTTAAATTGTCCGTTCAGGTCAAAAGAGGGAGGAAAATGGAAAAACATGTAAACAACGCCTTCTTGCGGAACATTTAATAAATGCTTCACAAACTTAGTATGTGCTTTTCCTTATATCGACTCCTTTCACGAATTAAAACTGTTGTTTTGTTTAGTGCATTTAGGAGTCGGCATTGCTAAAAATAAGTAAGCCTTTTTATGAACTGATCTATTGAGCTTCGCCAAATTTGACCAGAAAGTTCAAGAGCAAATAGATATATTCCTGAATAAAACTGAAACCGAACAAGGGTAGAAAGATAAACGTGACGGATAGATCACCCCGACTCCAACTGAAGCTGCGCATGATAAACAGTACAAAAAAGGAAAAGAAACATAAATAACTATACAAATATTAAATTCTTCTTGAAAGTAGACTGAATTTTGATTACGTTTTATGGATTTTGAATACTGAAGTACGGATATACTGATATGATTGAAATAAACTTTAAAATCATGTATAGACATGTAAAACTGAAACAAAGCTGCATTAAGTAAAACATGTATTTACAATGCTTACACTTAGCTATGAAATTAGTTCTATAATACGTGAACATATTATACTGATCTATGTTCCATATTGTAGCTTAAATGTTTATTTAAAATGTATAATGGCGTACTCTAATACTAAGCGTTTCTACAATATTGTGTATGTACGCCTGCTCAAGACACCGTCTTTTCCTTTTATTAGTTATAATGTCAAAAGAAAATTTAATTATTTGCCCATTGTCGTATACTATGCAAATTTGCATATATTTTTCTTTTTTATTTCATTTCGTAAGATTGATCTACATTTGTATTTGCGCTTAGGGTCGTAACTGCGATCTCATCCAGAATCATACAAATGTACTTTTATTTTGCATACTCATTTAAAAAAACATAATTACGTTTATGACACTTATAATGAGTATGCATAACGGTTCTTTAGAATAACTTACAAATGTATTTTATTGCATTTAGAAATATGTAGGGGGAAATTTGAATCATAGTTATCAATATTATGATATCATTGATTTCTTAAAACTTTTAAGTATTAATTCTGACATTTTTTCTTTACTTTTGTTAACCAGGAAATCATCTGAAACATTCATTACACATTCAATGTTCCATTTTCATTTTGAATTACTGTATCTATCAGTTTAAGTAATAGAAAGAGTAGGGGTTCAGGAGAATAACCTCATTATTCGAGTGGCCACCTACTCTTTCTGTTCTGTATCATGGTCCTCCAATATGATCAACGCATTCGGCTACTAGTTTTGATTGACAAGTTAACATTCCATTTTATGCGTTGGTACTATCACGTGACAAGCGTACTCTAACTGAAATAGAGAACGGTTTCAGAAAGTTCAATATTTCCTTACAGTATTCTGTATGTAGGCGGGATCTAAGACATGTTATCTAACTTAGTTAGAGTATGGCTTATAGTCACGCCTCTTTCTCAGTGGAAGAATATTACAGATAGAAGTTAACAGTTATAATGACACTGCAGGCAAACCATGATACAAATATACTAATATCAGTTTCTTAATTATGTTGTTTTTTATGTGATTGTTTAAATATTGTTGTCAATAGGACCAGAAAATCTAACAACACTAAATCCAAGTAAGAGGAGACATATTACAACCATCACATGGCACTTAGAGACATTTTTTTTGGTAGTGAAATTTCTTTTTAAGATGTATAAAAATACAACCCAGCATAATAATAGCTGACTTGATTTATCTGTTTCTGTTCATTAGATGTAGTGAAATGTGAAACTGCCCTCACGTCCCTAGCACTTGCTTAAAACGTGTTCTGTTATAAAAAAATCAATAGATTAGTTAAAATCTGAATCATAAATCATGATGAAATATCTGAAAAATATAAATTGCACACAATTTAAGACAGCAGTGTCACAAGAATCACATTCTGTGCGTCTTCATTAAGATGTGACTTACGATATTTTCACTTTAATGGTACCGATTATAGCATATTTGCTCTCTTTTTGGTTAGCTCTTATAAATAATGTGTTGCTTTATAACATATTACTTATAAAATGGAAAGCAACTGACGAAAGAAGATCATAGGCTCCAAAAATCACTTTATTTAGTATGAATAACATTTGATTACACTTTGAGTCTGAAACAATTTATATCATGCTCTCAAGTCTCTTGCTATAGTTTGGACTTTGCCAAAGACAGGTCATGCCTTCGTCATAGCCTTTGGTACCTAATTTAATGGATATTCAAACTTTATTTGTTATGTTTGATGCATAGTTTCTCTTAGTGTTTCAGCATATCCAGGAATTTTCCAAGAAAGTACAAATTAGTCCTTTTCTGTACAATTTGAAATATCAAAAAATATTTTGTACATTCTGTCATTCTTGTAAATGTTTCAAAATGACTACAATAGTCATCTTTATTTCATATCTATCAAGTTTAACATATTTCTTATATCTTGATTCGGTGTCACTAAAAGTTTTAGTCAACAGGTTTTGTCAACTTGCTAAAAGTTTTGAATCTATAGTTCTTACTTGTAATGCTTGCATCTTTTCTTTTGTTTGTTAGTTTTGATTTAGCACCGCTTTGCAATAGAAATTCAGTCATGTGATGTTGAGCAGTTAACCTAACCAGTACGTGTCCCTGAATTCTGTACCGGAACTACTCAGTTCTCTACAGTTCAGTGATCAGTTTTCCGTTACGGTATAGAACAGGTGGAAGTCGACTGACTTCAGACACGATGTCTTTAACATATCGTCATGGAGAACAAAGGCATCATCCAGATATCTGACTCAAGACCCTATGATTCTCCTAGTGAACTTACTGAGTTGGTTTTGCATATGTCTTAATAACGCTTCTATTTCTAAAATTCAAAAAATACTTTAAATTTTATAAAACTTGATTTTTACTCACAGGAAAATGCACATATCAGCTGTATGATCATATGAATGCACAGATTAATAATATTGTATATTGTATCGAAATTCCATCTAAAATTATAGTTACAGTGATGGTGCAATAAATATTGTAGGCAATTTCTGAAATAACAGACGAAAAATATCTCAAAACTTACCCCTAACAGTTTAAATAAATCAGTATGTGACAACTATGGCTTCAATTTCTTCTTAAATATCTTTTTAAAAAACAATGGTAGTGGTAACTTATTTTAAAGTATGCTACGGAAACAAAATCTCACTGTCTGACAAGTAAAGAAGCGTATTGTATTCTTATAGTACAGAAGAACTAATATTATTATGTTTCTGGAATATTTTCTAAATAATTGACGCAATAAAACAAGGTTATTGAAATGGTAACGTAACATGTGTAATGTATGTAACATTATTATTCCTCCTTCAATTAAGTATTAACGCTATGTCTGCAAGCATTATAGATCACATAAAATCATTATTTCGTTGATAACAATTAGATATCATTTTATTCAGTTTAAGTGGTCTAAATAATACTAAAATATATGGGACCAAATACTAACAATATGCCTGTACCTCTCACATTTATCAAAATCTGGACTAGACTATCACCTTAAGTTTGCAAAAAAAAATGTTTTTGCCCTAATTTTGTTTCAAATAGGTTCAGATGATAAATCGTTTAACAATGACCAATATTAAACCACATTAAACCACAATGTATTGAATCTCAATTCTAACTAAGAAACATAAAAACGTTGAGCAGCTGGAAATGTAACATAAGTCTTTTGCTTGAGACTGATGCAGTATGTTTATTGATCAATGAATCATATAAATAGGTTTCGATGTCCAACAATAATACGCGTTTTCTAAAAATATAATAAATGTTTATCAGAAAATTAAAAGTTGCGCAAAGAACAGAAAACAAGGTTCGGTACGTTTTACAAATGTTATTATTTTAACCGTTTGACGTACGTTTATAGAATGTCTGTCCAATCAAACATGTTGTGCCAGATTTCGGATTTACACCACTCTGGAGTTTATTTCGTGTGAATAGTTCTCTTTGTTGAGACGCAATACGGTTTTACTTTTATAACAGTTATATTCTGAGTTGACATAAAAACTTGATTTCATATTTTTTGACAATAAACGCATGTTCTTTATACTTCATATGATATATTTCATTGATCGATATAGACTACTTAGCTTGGATCAGGTCTGCATCAGTCACAGGCAAAGGGTTATATTATGCCTATGTTTCTGATACAGGAATTAAGGATCAGTAAAACCAAATACAATCGCTAATGCAAAATTATGTTTCGTGTGCAAAAATAATATATGTTCTTCAACGTCATCCTTAATTAGCCGATAAAATAGTATGAAAAAACTATTAGACAAGTAACATAGAGGTTATTTTGGGACCGAACTGTTCATCAAGTACAAAATACGGTCTGTAGAGTCGCTTTGAGCTGACCAAGTGACATCGTGTTTATTAATGTAGGGATAACACATGTTTTTTCGTGTTATAACGTCTGCAGAATCCTGAGGGATTCTGAAGATGTTATAATACGAAATGAAATGGAGAAAAGTGGAAATTTCACAGATCGCCCAACACGACAAAAACGAAAATGTTGCAGGCTCGGTTTGATTGAGCCTGTTCATGGACGGTAGTGGAAATGCATGCTACCGTCCACGCCCTCTAGCCCCGGATTGAGCAGACAGAAAATTATGATAAAATTGCATACATTAATCGAACAGGTCATCAAGAAAAAGAACTTTAAAATATATTTTGTCTATAACGTTTGAATGTTCAAGTATTTTAACTCTAAGACTTAAGAACCGCACATTCGACAACTTCGTTTAACCACATTAAAATTTTGTACTTTTTTACTATATTTTTGTGAAGAGGGTTCCATCACAAGATGTGAAATATTGGCGAGAGTAAGATGTTGGTAATGAAAAAAAGAGTATTTTGCTTGAAATGTACAGAGTTTAAGCTTACTGGAACCACTCTCGAGTCCGCTTCTTGGAATAACCAGTACTAGTGTCATAGAGAAGTCCTGACCCCACTGGGGCTCGAACCCACGACCCCTGGATTGAGCTGAGCCAACAACTTACATACTACATAATTTAACATAAATCAATGAGGAACTCGTGCGGACGCATTGGTTGATAGGGCCAATATGCTGTCCTACAGAGGTGCAGGCCCCAGGTTCGATTCCTGGCAACTCCCATTGCGGTGTGACCTTGGGTAAGGCACTTTATCACGATTGCCTCAGTATGCCCAGCTGTAAATGGGTACTCGCAAATTGCTGGGGGTAAGGTATAATTGGTTTTAACTGTTCTTAAAAAAGGGTCGTTCAAAAGCTCTACAGAGCTTATGTTCATTGTTTCACAAAGCGACGTTAGATAAAATTTACCTTTAACCGAATCCCATTTTGATAAATGTACGTTTTTTTTTTAAAATTAATTTCAAAATTGTGACACAATCGGCATTTAAACCTATAGAATTTAAAGGGTCAGCAGCGATGAAAAGTTTATGTATAAAATTTATTATGCTTCCAATAAATGGTCTTTCGAGTGTTTATAACACAAGTGGGGACATTGCCCATACAGTATATCATATAAAAAATATCTCAATATCTCCTCTGTTCCATATGATATGGATCCCGTTTTAAATTTTTGGATTACATTCCAACTGAACATCTAATTACGGATCACTTTTTTTTAGAATTTCAGTAGTTGAAAACAGCAAATAAATGACAATTACAGCTGCTTTGTAGACCTAGATCTATATTGTAAAATTATGTCACTCTGGCCAGGCTTTAGCTGAAGAAGTCTTAGAGCATCCGCACACTAGGTGTTATTATTTTAAACTGGTTGTATGTAATCTACTAGATCCATATTATATGTGGAAACAGATAAATAAGATAAACAAGTGACTGTCAATCAGAAAGATCTAGAATCTACAACATTTTATTTCAAAAGTGCAGATCTACTTACTTTCGATTTCGCAAGCTCAGCAATTTTGTCTCTTCAGGCGGCGAACGATAAAATTAAAACCTACGAATCACGCTTTTCTCCAAAGGTGTAATTACACCGATAACAGATATTTGGCTATGGGTATGTCAAGCAAGTTATTAGAGTCTTATATTAACAAGAAGTTTTACTGAAGAATAATAGGACAGTTTTGAAATAAGCAACTCATTATTTGCACACCGCGGCCATGTTTTTCGTAGATTTTTAGACAAAAAAGGTCATTTTCAGAGCAGATAAATCTTATTATTTTGAGTAGCTATTCACAAACAACAGTCCCATGCACAATATTTAACACCTCTAGCAAGTTTTAAGACAATCTGATTCGCGAAAAAGATAAGTTACTGTGTTCTACAAGTTTTTTCTGAATCACCATAAAAGCCGGTAAAATACGTCAAATTGGGCATATTCAAATCAATATATTTAAATTTCAGGAATATAAAATCAAAATCAAATTATGTAAGTTACAAAAGCTAATATGCAAAATTTTGCAAATATTGGACAAAAATAAGCATTTGGGCAGGTTTTGAAAAACATATATAAACCGTGGACCTGGTCACGACCGTGTGATAATCACGCTACACCGGCATTCCTGGTGTGAATGTATCAAATAATAAATCGATGGGTTTCTATTATTCTCAAAATAGAAAAGCTTTAAAAAATGTACATGAGATATAAGCAATGCAGATCAGTGTGCCAACATTTCGTTCTGCACTCAATATACAGGTGGTCATTCACATTTAAGCAACATTTTATGACATTTTTCAGTTTTCGTATTTTATAAAGAGAAATAAAGACCCATTATATAGATTCATATTAGAAATGTATATTTTTATACTTTATATGAAATTTTATAATAACCTCCCTTTAATGTAAAAGTATTTCTCTAGATTTCCATTAAGTTCTAATTTACATTTGCACTTGATAGATATTTTAACTATTTGAAACAAAAGGCAAGTTTAAAACAACATGTAGTGTCGTAAATCATCTTTTTTTCAATCTATCTTGGTAACATAGGCAAAGGAAGTTAATAATAATGTTAAAAACTTTCATTTTTAATGAGTTTCGGCAAAATAGTTTCTTGTCAATGCAAATCTTTGATACAATATTCCATATATTTATATTATTCCTTAGGAAAAATATGTTTATTAAATTTAAATTTATGCTACAAAAACGTTGTCTTGATGGGCAAATTTTAAAATTACATTTAATCAAAATGTTACATGTATTGAGAACCCAGGGAACACAAACTGTAAATGATCATTTGGTAAGGATTAAACACACCCATTAACAGACCCAAATCTTGAACTATATATAACAAGTAGCTTAAAAACGAAATTATTAAATTCTAATTCCTCTGTATTATTTGCATCTAAGTACTTGAGGCCAGGTGATTCAGTTTAAAGCCTAAATCTTATTCAGACAAACATTTTGATATTGTTTTTTTTATCTAATATGATCTTGCTTTATATTTGACCAACATTTGTATTGACAAAAGTCTGTTAAACGAGGTATTTTCTATCATTGTACATAAATAAGAATAATATGGGTCACACCCCCATTTTCAAAATACTTTTAAGAGCCGAGGCACTTAGATCTAGAGTTGCCCTTGTCCGCCCGTCTGTCCATACGCCCGTGCGTCCTAATTCATGTCGTGCATATCTTAAACACTGTTTTGTCAAGACTCATCAAACCTCACAGTATTGTAATTCAGCACGGGAAGCTGTGCACGTTGTGTTTTAATTGGGATCTCACAAAGTCAAGCCAGAGTTAGAGTCATAAAATATTACATAGCATGTGATGTTGCGCACCTAGTGTTTTGTTTGGAATTTCACTCAAAGAAACCAGAGATATTGTCCTTGACTTAGTGAAAAATACTATAAAGTGCTTAAAAATATGTGTTGCGTATACTTTAAAAAGTATTTCATCTGTAGAAATTTTATCTAGCATGTGATATTTTGCTCCAAAATTTCTTTTATTTTCCTTGCAAGATCAGAGCAATGGCCCTCGATTTAGTCAAAAAATAAGACTGTGTACCATGTACTTCAAAATGTACTTGACCTAGAGTAATAAAACATTAGTGGATTGTGACATGTATATATCACGTGAAGTTGTGAAGTTGTGTATTTGGTGTTTTCTTTGCGATTTCACTTAGCTAGGTCAACATTTGGTCATTCTTATCTTGAAATATTTCAAATAATTTACTTAACGTCATGCAACCGTGTACAATTACATGATTTGGGGACCCCTGCAATCTGACTAAAGTACTTGATCTTCTATTGTGCTATTTAATTGACCTGTCAAAACATGTTCCCGGCGTTCATGTTAATCTTATATAGGCTCGAACAGAATATAATAAAAGCCGGTCCCATTTTTTGACAGGTCAAAAAAAAAAATTGGACAATAAACGAAGATCTGAGGATGACCCATTCACATTCATCTTTCAGTATATTTAGATTTCCGAAATTGCTATTTTTATTTTCGCAAATCTATTTTTATTTGAACCAATCAGACGACTCGTTTCAACAAGCATTAGGCTGAACAATCAAATAGCGTCGAATGTCAAAGGGTAAAAAAATGTGCAGTCTGTCTGGGGCTCGAACCCGGCACCCCTCGCTTACAGGGCGAGTGCCCTACCGACTGAGCTAACCGGCTATCTGACACCTTACGTGACCAAGTATGATTTCTCTCAAAACACGAGGGCGTAGTCGAGATGTGGTCGTCATAAGAATTGTAAATATGAAAAACCCAGGCTAAATGTAGATTTTCTAAACTTCTACTTTCACATACAAAATGTTGTAAGCAAGGCTCTGATTGGCTAGCGGAAGGGTAGTCAGAACGAGGTTATCAATAGCACGTCTTCAGATCCTAAGCACTGCGTAATTGGAGATGTACTTTACTCAGATTGGAGACACCTGTGTCGTCTGGACAGACGTGTAGTTAAAAACAAACTCTAACTTTATGTTTACCTGGTAGAAAATGTGGCCTCTAGATTGGTAACGTTTTTCTTTGCTTCGATTTTACTTTTTGACATTTTTACACCTGTTGACCCGGTACCAAATATGTTTTGAAAGGCAAACATTTTTTAAGTTTAGACAAAATTTGTGAGCTGTAGAATATAAACAGCAAACTTTTGGACCTTTATCAACCTTAACTTCAGATCAGCTAAAAAAAGAATATCTCTGTTGTAACTTGTTCATCTTATTTATAAGTTGAACGGTCAATAATTACATATTATTTATTTATAGAAATAATTCGTTTTTAAAAAGGTCAACATTTATTACTATTTGGTACACTTTCAGCTTGAAAAAAAAACATGAACGGTCATAGTCATACGGTGTGTAACTAATTAAGTATTATACATTCCTTGAACGGTTTTCCGTTCAATAGATGAACAGTTTTGACTACTGGCCGGCACCCATATTACAGGACATTTGATATTAATTTTGAATGTTTTTGTTTTATTGGCCAGGTAAACATGTGTTAAATATAAATCAGTCATAAAGCACATATTAAAGACAGGCCGTTTATATAAAGGGACATGTAAAATTTACTTTTTGAATTAAGTATATTGAAGATATAAATTCAAAGCAAAGGTACCAAGAAGCCTAACATAGCTACATGTCTAATTCTTAAGTCTGGTTTAACATATTTGTTAAAGTGGTCTGGTAAACACCATGAATGGGAAGTTCTATGATTTTTCAATGAAAAAGTATGTTGTGTAGTTAAGCGACACTTGTATTACAAAAATATAAAATATTGTTTTAATTCAAATGCCTAGACACAATTATGTATTACTATTTTCCCATACGTGTGCGACAGAGGGAATAAGCCGAATGTGTATTATATCATGGTAATGCCATATGAATTTTACATGAATTTATGTATGTTGATATGAATACATTTTTCCGTTTAAAAATGATATTATTTTGCTTGAGACAGGAACGTTTAATGTGTAACCTAATTAAAGTTGACCTACCTTTGTCCTTGACTTTATAACGTCTGCCAGTAGATTTAACTGCAGAGGGCCTATTTGGAGCATCCTCGTGCTTAACGATAACAAAAATATAATACTCTTCCCCATCATCGAAAACATCAAATACCACAGTGTTGTTGAAATGTGATGCTGTGCAACTTGGCGTTTCTGTACAATCAAACACTGCCGTGCTTTCATTCTTTTTTGATGTAAATTGCTCTGGCTCTTGAGTCGTGTTATACTGCAAATTGTAAGAAAATGGTCAGGTTATCTTAATACATTTGTGATGATTTATATATTAAAGTCTTATTCCGTTTAAACCAAGTTAGAAGCATTAAAAATTAAAATCATCAAATGCCTATACATTTATGCCTATTTATTTAGTAACCCTAAATGCTTTTTAATTGTGGTGGCGACTATAAAGGGTCAAGCAGAAGAATTCAAACGAACTTAAGAACGATCATACAGACCGTATTTGTTAAAAATACAATAAGCACTTTGTGCATTTTTATGCTCCTATATCTTGCTCCCCCCCCCCCCCCCCCCGCCCCCGTCCTAAAAGGAATCATATAAACAAAATTGTGAGAAGTTCATTCAAGGCTTCTAGTGACCAAATTTGGTAAAGATACATCGAGCAGTTAATTATAAGATTATTGCTTGAAGGTTTTCTATTTTAATATAAACCCAGGAAACCAATGAAAGGGGTTCAACTTGAAGCTTTAAATAAAACAATTTGTATAAGGTCTATGCAATTATGCTTATGACAAAGAGTGTGATGATTGTTAAAGCACTTCATGAGAAGAGATATTCCACAGGCGTTTCTGTGTTAGCCCTGGTGGCATTTTAAAGAGGTCAAGCGGTATAAAGTTGAGACTTTCAGACAGATTTTATTGTCTTAGGATGGTTGAGATCCATCAAGTCATTCATGAGATAAAGAAGTTTAAAGAAATAAGCTTATATAAAATAAGGATATCCCACCTCAGATGTACCGTATCAGACAAATTGAAGTATAATCCGTTTGCGAAAACGTTTGATCTTTGATTGAACATTATACAATTTGAGATATTATTTAATAAAAGGCTCTTTAAATTCTTTTCAATTAACAATATTGAATGATTACCTTAGATATGTACCATTCAAATGTTACATTTTCAATTCCATTCGGATAGACACATCCAGTTGTTACTGTTATTCGATCTTCAGCAGTTGTATCCATTGTTAAAGTCTCATTGTTAAGATATACTAAAATTATAAAACAAACTAGTCTTTTAGTATCGAGTAAAGGTGTACTACTGTAACAGAGTATATCGTTTGGTGATTTCAAATTTGATTGTTGTTTTCTGTGCGTAACATGCACCAAATTATACTACCTGCATTCGTCGTATAACATAATATCAATTCAAACACCAAAAACAATTTGAACATATTCGTTCCTTCTAAGCAAAAAGCTATATCATTTTACTGAAATTTAAAATTTTAAGGTCCTTTGAGCATGTAATAGGTTTTAGTTATGTATTACAGGATCATACATTGTACCAATGTGTGACTCGTTTATTCGTTGACATTTTCTTATTTTTGATGCAACAAGATAGGAAGTGGTACTTTTAACTAAAGTTCTTCGGGTACGCTATTTAAATATGCAGTACTTGAATTGTTATTACGCTTACATGCTTTTAATTTTCTGAAATTATTTTTTTCATGGACAGAGGTTTTAAAGTTATCACATATTTCTACGTCAATGAAAAATTTATTCAGGTAAGGTTACCGTTAGTTTACATCAGTACATAGAATATAAGTAACTAATACAAATCATTTCATGAATTCGAAAATTCCTATGTAACAAACATTTCATATTTGAGCCGTGCCATGGGAAAACCAACATAGTGGGTATGCGACCAGCATGGATCCAGACCAGCCTGCGCATCCGCGCAGTCTGGTCAGGATCCATGCTGTTCGCTAATAGTTTCTCCAATTCCAATAGGCTTTAAAAGCGAACAGCATGGAGCCTGACCAGACTGCGCGGATGCGCAGGCTGGTCTGGATCCATGCTGGTCGCATACCCACTATGTTGGTTTTCTCATGGCACGGCTCATTTTATCATATATTCTCCACGAACAACTTCATATTTTACAGTATAAGTACCTTATATCATACATCAGAAAGAAACATAAAAATCATGGATATGTTTGTGTTTTTGTCTGAGATAATTAGTTATTTCTCAAACTTAATTTCATTTTCGCCAGAGCCTCTAAGTTTACTATTCGCCTACTTTCGCCTACTTTGTTTCTATTTTTTGGATGTTTGGTCCGGAAAAACATGTTATTACATGTCACCCTCGTTGCAAATGGAACGCTTTCACATAGGCAGGAATTTAATTCGTATTGTATTCAGACTACTCGAACTTTAATTTTGTTAACTTTTTCATCGTCTTTCTTGTAAACAGATATCTCTTTTTTCATAGCAGTTTCCATTCCGTTATACATAAACCGAAAATTTTGCTTTTTACAGGCTAAAATATGTTCACAACTGATACAATCTGAAAACTGTTTAACGTTCATTACTACTAAGTAACAGACCTGTCATTGTTGTATAGTATATACTGTCGGAAATGTCCTTAAGGATCTGTTATGAAATGTTAGTGTTAAGCGAATGGTGAAATTCTTGCTTATTTACAAAAGTTGAATTTAGCTCACCTAAAATAAGAAAATCTAAACATAACCAAGTTTCGATATTCACAAAAAGTCAAATCAGCATTCCCAATAGTAACCATTTATTCTTACACGCTTATATAAACAAAAGAGCCCAGAAACGCTTATTAATAATTGTTCACCTTTCATTTTACAATGATTCAAACAAATGAACTAGTTACTAGCTTTTTAACGAGTGACTCAGTTTCAACAGTGTCTTAAATTGTAAACAGATTAATATACAGTTGTTTAGTTTATGACCCAGATGACTAAGTTTCAACCTGTTCGAGATTTTAAAGGGAAATCTTCTGACCACAGTTTATCAAGAATAAGCAAAATTTATGACCTAATTATAACGACTAGAGGCACACGACGAAACCATACTGAAACATGTCGGTTTGCAAAGGGTTACACAGTAAAGTTTGTGTAAAATTATTATCATGAAAGCAGTTTCAGCCAAGACGATTTTAAACATGTTCTACTATACGCACATATGGAAAAGTGACAACCCCCTTGGGTGTCCATGTTTTTTTTTGAAGAAAAGAAATCATTTAAGTAACCTTGAGAAAAACAAATGATCGTTTGTGTCGGTTAGCAGTTTCTGACAAGAAATGTTTTATAGCTATAAACGGAAAATTTACCAAGCCCCATGCCAGCCATATTTTGTTATGGACTGGAATTATATAAACAATATTGGTAAAGGGTCACACATGAAGTTATTTCAAAATCGGATCAGCGGCTTAGAAGGGAATGAGAGAAAAGTTCATTTATAGCACTGACGGCCCCTATGAGTAACCATGCAATGCCTCTGCACAACACTTTATGATGTCAACCAAAGGAACACCCATGTCAAGTTTCATTAATTTCGTCTAATAGTATCAGAGAAGATGACTTTTGGAGAAAAGTGTGGGCGGACGGACGAAGGACATACAGTGGACGGTCAGTGATCACAATATCTCAACCAGTGATCTCTGTGGTGGGTTTGTCCCCACATCTCATGCCAATGTCCGTTTGAAAAAAGCATTCATCGTGTGAGGAAGCCACATGATTTACAGAAGGTCGGTGGTTCTACCAACTTGCCTATGTCGGAAATAATGCCATAAGCGGCACATGGTATCGTTCTGTACCATGAAAAGCCAGAAAGTAGTCAACAAAACGTCAGTAAATGTACACAGTTGATTGTAGGTACAGTCGAATCCATACTACATGTATCATGTGTTGAAAACTTCAATTAACTTTACATCTATTGTATTTAAAGTTTGACCACAAAAGATTTTCCTTTAATTTTATTTTGTTTCATTTGTATTGTCTCATTACGCAGGACAGCATGGCTATGTTGTTGATTTCACAGCTAATAAATCGTAAATCAAGCGAAAGGTAGTCGCCTGGTTATAAGTCAGATTATTGCATTTATTGTTAGTTTTCGAAAACTGAGATTTTAATTCAGTCTAGTCGGTACATTTTTGAAAATGACTGGATACATGCAGACTTTCTTAAAATTTTTGTTGGTTCTTGTATAAGTTAAAATTAGGTTTGGAAAATATATCAATAAACGAGAGGGCAATGAAGACCCTTATTAGTCACTAACCTGGCCTTGGCCCCTAGATCATGAATATACGTCATGCTTAAATATACGTCCAAACACACTGTATCATAATAGGAAGTGGTGTAAGGAATGGTGAAAAAAAAGAACTAGTCAATTGTGACTAAACACTTTTCAATATGCCACTGAGCGGGTGTGACGGTAATATATCAAGTTAATAAAGAGAAGATTAAAAGAGTTTTAGTTTTAGCTCTTCCGGCATTAAAGTGCAAGTTAATCCTGTAGTTCAAATAAAGAAATTAATTAAAGATTTTCGTATTTTCTGAGGCCCTTCCACACTCACAGTGAAGTCAATCAGATGCACTTGAACAACAAAAAAATATTCAAAGATATCATAGTTTGTGTGCGGTTCATAAAAAGAAGTCATTAAAACATTATTATAATTCATTTTAGATCTGACGACATCTGAATACGGTAGGCGGAACCATTAGAACAAACCTTACGGAAGGATGCCTCTGGCCACGTATTTGGAACATCCATCCAATAGTAAATGAGCAAATTGTGAAAAATGTTGTCTTATTTTCAGCGTAAGCAGTTCAAAGTGCATTTGTGCAAGCGTGAACTTGCATTAGTAAACATCAGTCCAACAGTTAACAAAAAAGGGTCGTTTTCAAGTTTATTATTCACCCGAATTTAAAAGCAAATTTGTAGATGGTCACGAAGATGGACAAGAAACATCAGTGAAATTGTTTTGAAATTCGGCCAGCAGTTTTCTGACAAAACACATACTGTCAAATTACATTCATTACAAGATGGCCTCCTACATATCGCAATAAAACACTTTTAAAAAAGGTCTTTCGTTGTTGCTTTCTCCTTTATCTTGCTTTCACTTTCCTATATACTCGTAAAATAGAATTATTTAAACCATTTATTTTTCTAAGCGATTATAAACTTTATGCTCTCTCAAGAAATGTAAAACAGCAACACCCATTTGTGGAAAATATTTTATTCCTGAAACATCGTTGCAAAAAGTTTGATGCATATTTATCATTATTCTTTTAAACAGTGTTCCTTTGTGATATACGAGGGGCGTTCAGTATGTAATGTTACTCCGCATGTAGTTTCGTAACCGCTTGTTGTTTTTATATGCGGTTTTCGGCACATTATAGAGCAATTTATTGGGAACATAATACTATATCAATTAATATGAATTAAGGCACTGCCTAGCATGGGGATTTATCTTTTATATATCTACTTACGAAGAAATAATCAACACTCAAAAGAAAGTGAAACTTCGCTCTAAACAGTGAAGTTTACATTTAGTGCCATCATACCTTTACAGCGAATATCATACTTTGCAAAATTTATGGGAAGCCGTGACGGTGACGTCATTCACCGCGTTCTCGCACTGGCTTTAGGATTTTTTGTTTTTTTGTTTGCAATCCACTAAAACTTGACAGCCTTTACACTTCCTTACTGTTTTAAAAGTGTTTACGAATTTCTGTGACTGATTCGGGGTGTTCGGATGTTCTTGCAGACAATCAGTCTGCGTTTTGTACATAAACCGGAACCGGAAAACATCGAAAAAATTGCCTCAGTATATGCAGACAACAAAGACGAATAACTATATACGGACGTTACCGTCTCGGGGATTTTCATCCCCTATAAAGATCGGTAGGCTTAAAGTAAAAATATAATCATTTTAGTGAGGTGTACTCATGTATACTGGGCCATAATTATAATTTAGATTTGTTCTAGGCATCCAGAGTCTCAGAAAAATATAATTACTTGTAAAATCACAAAATTCTATCATTTTTCTACGAGGTAACAGCAATTTGTGAAGAGTTTGCGTTTGTTTTAAACTATTTATTGCATTTTTAATTTTACAACACACACTTAAATTCCATCTGGAATGGGTATTGAAAGCGATTAATCAAAGGTGTAAGAACTAGTTTCGCAATCGAGAATAAAGATACTAGTATCAACTTAATATACAAGAATTTTTAAACGATGATTATCGCGCCTGACAAAAATGCAGTCTTATTGTACTCACCATCTCATTTTTCGAGTAAAAATATACACACCCAATTTAAAACTGTTATAAACTTTTTTTATTTTAGTTTTCATGTGTTTTTGCGAAGATCATGATTTGTTTTATCTGTTTAAACTGAAAATTGAACTAAAGTTGTAGTTGTTGAATAGCAGAATCAAGGAATTGCATATTACAATCTCAATATTTTAGACATAAAATTGTCCAGTATACCCGAGTACACCTCACTCAAATGATTATATTTTTACTTTGAATCTACCGATTTTTATAATATATAGCTTTGTGTTGCCAATAAATTGCTCTATAATGTGCCGAAAACCGCACCTAAAAATAATAAGCGGTTACGGAACTACATACGGAGTAACATTACATATTGAACGCCCCTCGTATGACTTTTTTCACATGTCTACAGGGAGCTCGTGTTTAAACACACGTTAATACAGAATCCATATCATGTTTGAACAAAAACTCAAATGTTTAAGTCGGTTCCAATAAATATGAAAATGAAATGAAATTTCCAAACTTAAATCAAAATAGTTATCGACTCTTATTTATGTCCAAAAATGCGTTTTCAAAAGTTTAATGCTGTGGCGTTCTTACGCCACTAGACGGAGCCGTCGAAAATATACCTACATCAGACTATGATGTGATATCAACTCGTCAACGTTTCACTCACGTCAACGTTACATATGAAAGAATTTTGCAACGTTAAAAACAGTTTTCTTTTATAACTGAACATCTTGGTTATTTAATATTATAGACGCTTGCGTGAATGGGTAATATTTGCTCGGTACTTATTTGATGTGTCCACTAATTTCTGCTTGAATAGCAATTAAGCATGCATAGACCTCTAAAATGTGCCGGTGCACAAAGGATGTTTTACAATCGACTTTAACTATAGAAATACACATGTATAGGGAAGACACTGGGACTGTCTTAAAGTGTCAGATTACCGAGAATGTCATTTCAATAATGTGTCCTTGAAAGCGAGTTCTCTACAGGCAAAATTCAGCACGCAAAACATAATGATTGAAAGCGTTCACTTCTTACAAAAGATACAGAACAGTGGTACTTCTCCCTTGTGGCCATATTTCTAAGCGAATGGAAATGATCTGAATGATTTTGTTTAACGGCCATCCAAAGAACAATCATGCGAATTGGTTTTGAAATCAGACCCGCAGTCTGTGACAAGAATATTGTAAATATTTTCCACCAAATCTGCCAAATCCGACGTTGGTCATGATTTTTTAATGTATCGGAATAGTCTGAAATAATAAATAAAATTTGTGACTAAAAAAATTAGTCGTGGTTTCAGAGGAAAATATATTAAAAGTTTCAAAACGCCATATTGTTTAACACAGTCCCTGGTGTGTCATGTTTTTTTCTTCAAATCAGCATGGCTGGACGGCCACGTACTTAACATTTTAAGTAAAAATAATTCAAAATTAGACCAGTTGTTGCAGAGGAGAAGAATTTCAGTGTTTCATACAGGCATTACTAGTGGTTGCAAAGGAGACGAATTTCAAAGTTTCCATACAGCCATTAAAAGAAAAACAAAGTCCGGAATTTGGGGGTCTTGTTTAAACAAACTAAGACAGCAATACGGAAGCTGTGAAATTATTTTGAAATCGGTGTCTGATTTGTTTTGTTGCCACGGCAACTAGTACTCTGCGCGGATTTACATTTGTAATATAAAGTTCCATATTTTGTTGAAAATACTTCACAAGAAACATTCTTTTGACGTTTTGTTGAAATTTATTTGATAGTTTAGTACAATATATATTTTAAAAGACATAATGAATGATGGGCTATGGCCGACGGTTATCAAACATCCTAAAAGCTCAGCAGGAACACTTTTTCTGGGATGAGATACAAATCTGCAACATAGTTCCTTCAAGCAGAGAATGGTGTATAAAGCGCATTAAAACCTTTAGAGTACAAGTGGTTACTCCAATCAGAAAATTATAATGGGTAGGACAGTTTTTTTTTGTATTTCCATCAATAACCTTTGACATTTTGTAGTTATCAGCTCTATGATAAGAACACCTTAAAAGTGTTTAGTTTTAAATACCTTCTAAATAAACCTTTGAAGAGTTTAGCAAATAAATTTTCATAAACGGTTATATGTCACATTGATATAATGCAAACGTCAACACCTGTGGACATCTTGTTACTACTTAATTACCTTTCACTTGTGCTTCAACTGATCTTGCAGTAATGCCATCATCGCATTTGTAAATATTGTAGTTTGTGGAATTGGTAACATGATCCACAGTTAAATTAAAAATTCCACTTGCCACGTCCATAGTAAGTATGTGGTTTTCCGGAAATGGCGGATAGGTGAAACAGTCCTGGAAAACGCATAGTGCGTATGTTTCCCCATTTATTTGCCAACTCACAGAGTCTATATATGGTTTAATTTCACATAGCAAAGTTACTTTTGCATTGCACTCAAAGTCTGTGGGTATATCAAGATCATTTATTGTTGATTCACCAAGAGGACTAATTACAGTAAGAGAAAGTTCCGCACCTGAAATGAAAGATAACAGAAACATAACAGTTTTAATACAAAAGAAAATGTATCTTTGCTTAAGGTTCACTTTAGAAAATTGATAGAATTAAAAGAAAACCATTCTTTCAGCCAATGCATTTATAGTGTGTTCATTTATAGCAGTTCTGCATGTTTGTTACATTGTTAGAAATTTCTAAACGTCATGTATCTGTACAACTTGGAATAGAACCAGGGTTCAGAAAACGGGAAAGTAAAACAGACAACAAAAATGGCAACGGTTTTGTTAACCGATACAGCGCTGACCAATGGTCTACCTGGTTGCCTCGGGATAATTGCGAACCTTTGCTGGATGAAAAAAGTAATTATAGCATAAAAGTATTTGCACACCAACGTATTCCAATCAGATTCGTGGAACTACTTTGATTGGAATATGTAGAACTTAATCTATATATGACACTGACTGGAGAAAGCATCAGATAAGCGACATGCTTTGGTTTATGAACTTGTGAACTAAATGCATAAGTATACCAAGCATACCAATAATAATTATATGCCAGCTGGACAGATGCTTGAAGTCATGCAATGTATTCTATCTATTATCATTCAATTTCATTTATAAGCTGTGAAGGTATTCAACACGCAATACTTTAGAGACACAAGTTGAAAAAATATTTCATCGGTATCTATACAGAACGTCCATTATGTTGGAAATTGCATGCTGCATTTTCCATCGCTTGGATATTTGACAGAATAATACCCTTAATTATAGCGCCTTTTCTCTGTACATCTTGACAGTCAAAACTGTCTGATTTTTATTTTTATTTTCAAATCCATATTGTGCTTTATCTGTAACCTTACTTGTATATATTTATGTAGCCCTAAAACTGCCTAAGAATGCAAGAGTTTCTCTCATATGAACTCAGGTGTTTAATACTACAAAGAACGTACAGAATCATATAAAGTCAACAGTTCAAGAAGACACAACTTAAGGATGTTACGTAAAGATAAACATAATTTCAACAAAATCGTTTTAATTTGATATGTTCCTGCTTTAAATCTTTGATTGGCACCTCCCAATATTATGGATCCGTGAAAAGCGCTTTAAGATCTCTATTTCTTACGTATATGCAAACTTCAAATTGTCTCTTACCTGTGTTTAAAACCATGCCTGAAAGAACGAACGCAGCTTGGAACATCAAGAATACCTTCATGTTTAGTTACCTACAAGAGGAAATATACAATATCTTTAGTAGTATTTTATCAGTATTTCTCCAAAGCCTTCCGGATACCGGCAAAAAAAAAAACAAAAAAAAAAAAACAACAAAAAACAAACACATTTTTTGCCGTCAAAAAGATCAAGAGAACCAGTAATGTAATGCGAAACATTATCTCATATAAAATTAGAAAAGGAATGAAACAAATGAATGCTTAAATTCGACAATATGGACTTTGCATAGAATTTCCAAATTGTTACTATCTGGTCTATAAAATAAATTATCTATAAATATCTGTATTTAATAGTATACTAAAATTTATATACGTATGTTATATTGTACATATTTTTTCAGTGACAGAATGTTCTTTTCTAACAACTATGTGAAAGAAACATCACATGAAATAATATGATAGGGACACAAAAGTAAGGTAGCAATTATGGGTATTATACCTGAAACGTTCTGTTACCGTACTCATAGACTTGCATAGCAAAAAAGGCATAGACATGAAGGTTATCAAACTTTAAAAGCGCTTATGTGTACTTACTAACCCATAGTAGTATATCATTTTTGAGGAAAACATAAAAATGGCCGCTCCATCAAAAAGTGTCAATTTGGATTTGTAATGAGGCAATATACTAGTCATATATTACATAACAGTTAAAACAAAAATGGCAAAATGCGGTTTCATTAAAAAATGATTACTTAGAAATACGGTATTTGCATTACATAATTATACCAACTCAATAAGAAAGGAAATAAAAGAATGGTTTTGATTTCTTGGTTTCATGCGTGATCATGTCTGTATACATTTTGTATTATTACAAAAAACAGATGTTAATGTGTAAAAAATTAAAGTTACTTTTTGATGTTATTAGACAAATGTGATGTCATTAAATTTTAAAACAAGGAAGTTAAGCCTTATATGTCGAATCAAAAAGATAATTTTGACTACCACAGTAAATATGAACTACTATCATACCTCAGCAAGGTTCGTAATAACTTCCTTATAAAGAGTATCCGGACGCCATACTGTGGAATATCAAGCTGTTTAATGTTTTGCCTCTTATTTTTAGTAATACGCAGATCTGAAGCTTTTATGTTAGCAAGACTTCTCTGCATTTACATTGGCGTGGTAAAAATAATGTATTAAAAGGAGATAAGGTTATTATTGTCTAAGTACTGCGACGTTGTTATTTGTTTAGTAGTTCGTGTGACTGAAGTGTACAAACAGATTTATCTCAGCTTTTTACAACATAGATATAATTCTAATCTCTTTCTCCAGTGTTGGCTAAAATGTGCACTTGGTGAGCATTGGGACAACTTCAGTCACAAGCAAAATTTGTTAAAATATGTGACAAAGCATGAGATTTTGGGTCCAAATGCGATTTTGGTCAAAAATGGGGTTTTGGACTAATCTGACAGATTGGCATGTTCTGAGTACAAATCTGCAATTTGACAACAAAAATCAGTCGTTGTCATGGAGAAATTACCACTTTTTGGACACCATGTTTTTGTCTTCCTGTATCAAAATTGAGGCAGTATATCTTAATAATTACTCCATCTTTAAATAATATCAAGATAAAATACATGATAAAGTAACAAAGGCAACATACAATTAATGAAATATATTTCTTTCTGTTCTTTCTTTTCATGTAGTATCAAAACGTTTTGTTCTAAAAATCGTTTCCATAGCAACACTGTTGTTTAACCTCTTTTTTTAATAGTTCCTTGATGAAAATGGCAATAAATTACATCTGGAGTGTGAAATAAATACACAATTTACTTTTTCTAGTGTGCAAAACATAGTTCCAGACAACAGGTTTATTTGTCCTTAGTTTTACGACATTTTTTTGAACAAAATGCAGACTTTGTTTGATATCAGGTTAGACTACATTCCAAAAACTAAAGTCAGACATCAATCTTATTGTAAAAGACACATTATCTATTAAACAGTAAGAAAGAAAATCAGACAAGAAAATATAATTATTAGACTGTTACTATCAACTGTGAGTTTGCTAATTTCAGAAGACTTAGTTATACTGATCAGTGAATCATTACCATGGCAACAATGTGGTATTTTCTTACAAAAAGTAAGATTTTTGTCAATTTTTTTGGTAAAATTTTGAATATTTGAAGTGTTTTTTCCATATATTTACACCAAAAGCTGTGTGCTTTCTTATTTAAAAGTAAGACACACCATTCCATGCAAATTAATGTGATATTGTTAGGAAATACATTATTTTCAAATCCACTTCTCTGTTACAACTTTGCCATTTTAAGGCAGATTTGTGTGATAACAAAGTGGTCTGCTGATGCAAATATTACATATGAAAATATAAATACTAACATAATACAGCTTAAAAAATATAACATATAAACAAAAAAGATGTTTTTACATAACCAAGAAAATTTAAAAGTCAAATTAACGTTACCATGGCAACAATGCTCTATTTTCTTAAAATAGTAGTATTTTTGTAAATTTTCCAGAAAGAATCAGAACATTCATTTAGCATCTGTTCAATATTTATTTGTTTTACACCAAAAATGGTCAATTATGGTCATGTATAAAAAACAAACATCATTTCATGCAATATAATTTGACTTGGAGAACTACACATTTTCTTGATATGCCTTCCTGCATTACAGCTCTGACATTTTAAGGCAAATTTGTGTTGTAACATGTTTTGTTGATGCAATGATTACACATAAAGGATATTTTCTTACAGAGTATAGTCTGATTAGCAGAATACAAACAAGTAACATGCTATCTACATAATCAAACAAATCTAAATTTAAGGTAAATTTGTATTACCAAGGCAACTCAAAATATTTTGCAACAAAATTAGCTATTTCTGCTAAGTTCATGTAAAAAATCTTTTTACACAATTATAAACATGGATTTACATGATAAATTCTTGAAATAAAATACATTATTTTTAGCCAGTAACAAATATTCACTGCAATATTGGTAGTTTTCTGTCATGGCCATTTCTGGAAAAATCCTTCCTACACTGGCATGGCAATTTTGATTGTAAAAGGTGTTTCCTCCAAAAGTTATGTGTTAATGCCCCATATAAACTAGAATTCATTCAACAGACATGTCTTAGTATTTCATGCATGCAGTTTTGAAAAGTGTAGAAAGTTGAATTCTTTATAGTTAGAACAATTGAAATTGTGCTTCTGGAACCACTTCACATCTGTCATGGCAACAAAAATACTTTCACCAAATATTTCTCACAGCTTACTAAGTTTTTAATTTTTTGAAACACATTTGTAGTTTGAATCAGATCTGCTTAACTTTTTCAGGTCGTAAGGGCAGGAAACATGACCTTATTTGTGCAATATGGAGTCATTAGCTCATATCAGTATTTGTGACATGCACTCTTTTCCATAGGCATGATTTCAGCTCGATGATTTAGTAGAACAATAATTATTAATTCCTTCTGTTTCATTCCCATTCGCATGTCCATAGAGAACTTTTCTTGAATTGCTTTCATCACTGCAAAATAAAAATTCAACAACATTAGAACTTCAATCTAAGATAAGGTTACAAAATATAAAATTGTAAAGGATCTTTTTAAGTAAGATAGTCTTTTTGTTAAAAGCTGGATGAAAGCAGGATTGGTAAGTATAAGCTCATCCAAGAATCTTACAGTTTTCAAGTTGAAAAAGAAGCAGTTCACGAATGCATAAGATTCTGACATACTAGACACACAATACATGCAATCAAACTTAATGTAAACACAAAATCTGTGAAAATAATTTCCTATTTAATAGGTATAATACCATTTTTTATTCACTTCTTATTAATATATCATAAAGATATTTCTTGAAAGGGTCTATAATTAAAATCATTTCTCTTGAAATGGTATGAAAAAAAAAAGATCATTTATGTTTGTTATTTTAATATGTCTTCATCTTTCTTAGAATAGCTATACATAACTGTAAAAATAATGTATAAAGAAAATTACAAACCCCCAAAAAATCCAGCTTGTGGTGTATAGACCTTCCTGGAAAATCCCTTAACTGTTTCATGTCATTGCATCATGCCATTAAATTCCTCAGTGGTT